>NC_141898.1:27665850-27708665 GCF_030686135.1 Camelina sativa
AAAACGTCTTTTTTGTTGAGTGCAGGACAAGGGGCGGCTGAGGAAGGTTCTGGACCGTCACTCCTCCGGGACGGGACGTCGTGATGGTTGCTAATCTGGCCGTCATTAAAGTCCACTTGCCTTCAAAATTATCTTCTCGTCGGTTTATAACACGTCTCGGTAAATCGGGAATAACTTCCTGGTGAGTGAACGGATTGACTTGATTCTACTTCGAGGAGAAAGATGACTCTTTCATCTTTCCATAGACACGTCAAAATGTGAGTTATGGAAGTTCTTTCAAAGTGGCCTGTACTCTAAAGCTCTGAATAACAATTGGGACGTCGGCTTGTTGTTCACACTGACCAAAAAAGCCTCAAATTTATGTTGGAACAACGCGAGGTCACCATGGATTACCGGAAGTGGTTCATCAAACTGTTGTTGTATGAGTTTGACATCCTTTGCAGACCAGGTATAGACAACTAAGCTGCGGATGGTGTTTCCCGAATTTCTCAGACACCGGTGTTGGTTTCCACGTTGAGTTTGTTCGCTTTGACAGTACCAACAAGTCTGCACCTGGAGGATATTTACAAGGAATTTGACAGTTGTGTTGAGTTGCAGCGCTTGATGAAGAAAGACCCACAGGTTCTTGCATCGAAAGGCTATACAGTACGCGACGGGAAGCTGTGGCACAAGAACAGGTTACTCCTACCGCCTAAATCATGCTTCATTCCACTGATTCTCGAGACTTTCCATGATAGTCAGTTTGGCGGACACTCGGGAGTGCCCAAGACCCTGAAAAGAATTCTGCTATCTTTTCATTGGTGGGGAATGCTCAAGGATGTGCAACAATATGTTGTTGAGTGTGTAGTGTGTCAAACTCATAAGACTTCTACCCTCTCTCCTGCTGGTCTCTAGCAACCGCTGCCTATTCCTGGTCAAGTTTGGGACGAGGTGAGCATGTACTTTATTGAATTTTTGCCTATGTCTCAAGGCGTGAATGTCATATTGGTTGTCATGGACTGTCTTAGTAAGTTTGATCATTTTATAGGATTGTGCCACCCGTTTTCTGCTCAAGAGGTCGCTCAGAAGTTTATTCATGAAGTGGTTCGTCTCCATGGGTTTCCCAGCAGCTATTGTCTCCGATAGGGACTGCATTTTTCTGAGTTACTTTTGGAAGGACTGCTTCAAGCAGCCAGGTACAAAACTCAAATACATTACCGCCTTCCATCCCCAGTCTGATGGTCAAACAGAGGTCCTTAACTGTTGCCTGGAAACATACTTAAGGTGCTTTGCTTCTACTCATCCTCGGTCGTGGGCCAAGTTTCTACCGTGGGCAGAGCTGTGGTATAACACATCTTTTCATACTTCCCTGCAGTCCAAACCTTTCAAGGTTGTTTATGGTCGTGATCCCCCTCCTCTGCTCCCCTACAAAGCTCATTCTTCTCAGAATTTCGAATTGGAGAAAATGCTCTTGGAATGGGACTCCATGCTCACTGGCATCAAGGCACATTTTCTTCACGCTCAGCAACTGATGAAGAACAATGCTAACAAACGCCGCCGGGATGTTAAGTTTGCTGTTGACTCTTGGGTATATCTCAAGCTGCGTCCCTACCGCCAACAGTGAATTGTCAAACGCATCACCCAGAAGTTGGCCGCTAAGTACTATGGGCCTTTTCGGATCCTCGAACGGATTGGCAAAGCTGCTTATCGCCTGCAGTTACCTCCTACTTCCAAGATTCACCCGGTTTTCCATGTTTCCCAGTTGAAGCAGGTGTTGGGCTCTCATCACCAGGTTCTCCCCCTGCCTTCTTCTTTTACTGACAACGATGAACTTGTTCTGATTCCCGAGGCTGTCCTGGCTACGCGTTTACAACCCGCAAGGTCAAATGGTAGCACTGGTTTCTTGGAAGGGGTTGCCCGCTCATGAGACAACGTGGGAGAACTTGAAGGAGCTCCAGCAGCAATTTCCCACACTGTCGCTTGAGGACAAACTTGTTTGCGAAAGGGGTATTGATAAACCACTCCAGGTTTACGACGTAAGGAAGAAGGCAGCACGTGCGGCGACTGACACGTGTGAAGATGCTAATTAAGAGGACCGTTGGATGCAGATATTTTATGAGAAGCGAGACGATGAACACACGTGGTTGTTGAGGAAGAATATCTGGCTTAAGCGGTTCACCTCAATTATAAATAAGAAGATGCAATGTATCTGGCTTTTTATGTAAAATTGATGTACAATTTCTCATGCGTGGGATCTAAGGGTAAGTGATTTAGATAAGATGATTATCTAATCACCTGCTTTATATATCAATTGAGCTTAATATTATCTGATATCCGTTTACAATCTTATCAGTTTGGTTGATGACGAAGAAAGATAATTTAATTAAAAAATGTTTGGCAAAAGAATAGTATAATTAAGAGAAATACCTTTCAATAGCACTAATCTAAGTTTTTCTTCCAAATTTAGCACACACTCTCAAATTTTCCAAAGCTACCATTTATGAATAAATATAATAATTAAAAAAAAAATTAAAAAATGGGAAAGAATTGACATAATTTCTTTGTTTCACATCGTTTCTTTACCTAACCTCTCACAAAATATCTAAAATGGAGATGGCCCATATTCTTGCGTTCTCACCGGAGATTACCCAATTCTTATTGCTGATTCTCACGAGCTCCTCCTTGTCTCCTTTAACCCAAAGTGAATCATCATGAGATTGTGTTCTTCTCCCCTGCATTTTTGGTTAGATCTAATTTTTGAAGAATGTGGATTCAATAAAATCTCCCAAAATTTTGCTTTGAGGTCGAATTAGAGAGAGGCTAATGGTGGTGTTGAACCGTCGGCAGCGGCGCTATTGGGTACAGATTCGTCATGCGAAGGTCACAGTGGTTTTTGTCGGCAGCGGCGCTGGTCATAACGGTGTTAAAAGAGCTGGAGAAGGTGGAGAACATTAAGCATTATGTTTGGTGATGTGATTGAGATCGCAAGGATCATAAGGCCACTCATAAGGAATTTAGTGGTTTAGTGAGAGAGATCTTGGGGACTTGTGTTTCTGTTGGGTCTACTGTGGATGGTAAAGATCCAAAGGATATTCAACAAGATTCAAGATGGTGAAGTTGAAGTTCCTGATAATTGAGATAAGGTTTGTTTCTTTCTTTTACTTCTTCTATTTGAGGTTTTTGTTTTATATTTTAGAGAACAGCAACGACTTTACTCAGTTTAACTTAAATTTGTGTTCTTCTTGTACTGATCCGAGGGTTTTTTTTTGAAGAAGTTTCAGTCTTAGAATTGTCCCATTCATTTAAGCTAGACAAATTTGGAATGGTTTTATGAGAATGGTAACTACTAGTGTTATTGTTAGAGGTCTGTTTGCTTATTACTTTGGAATTTCATTCATATGTTAATCATCATAGAGTTTCTCACATAAATAATGATTGGAATTAAGCCTTGTCTAAAATTCAGGAAGCATTGTTGAAAATTTAGGAAGGGGTCCGTAAATATTAGGAAGACCTTCGTGAATGGATTATATGAAGTATTTTAGTGTTATGTCTATGATGTCTTCGAAATGTTTCTTTACAAAATAGAATTATCTTGTGTCTTGTGTTGGCGAAGTGTGTGATATCTTTGATGTGTTATATTGTAACGTGGGTTTTTTTGTTTACATATTGATTTCAGCAAAGAAGAAAGAAACAGTGTAAGGAAGTTGAGTATGTTGTTCCAAAGAAGAAACGTAGAGTTGATGATGAACAAGATGTTCCATGGTGGAGCATCCAAAACTATCCTGAATTTAAGCAAGAACACTTTAATATGTAATATTTGTTACTATTATTTTTACGAAGACCATCATGAATTTCAAGAAGTGATTCCTAAATATTATTGAACCCTTCATAAATTTAAATATATGTGTTTCTAAATATATATTTTTGTGTATTTTGGATCAGTGTGTCAAATATTAGTAGATTACTCCATTAGTGAGGGATAATGATTTCATTTTTGTGCATATTCTGATGTTTGGAAATCTAAATTTTTTTATGAAAATCATCATGAAGTTCAAAGAAATCCTTCCTGAATTTCATATACCCTTCCCGAATTTCATACAATCCTATCTGAATTTCCTATAATCATTTATGAAGTTCAGTCATAGTTAAGGCAAAGTGCTAACATATATATGCGAGAATGTTATACATCATACACGTACCAAATAATCTAAAAATGTTTCTCAAGCATTATATATTTCTAAACAACATATAGAGTAAAATTGGATAAAAGAACACAGTCTCATCTACATATATCCAAAGCATACTTGCATCTTGTGTCATCTGCATGTACATCACCTAGCTTAGAGAAACCTTCAACCCTATTTCCTGTGTTAAAAAATGAACTCAGTGAATTAATTTCAGGAAATTCTTCATCAATTCTCAACAATGCTTCCTTAATCTTCAAATATGACTAAGAAATACATCAATATACAATCAACAAACAATAAACATGCAACAATCAAAATTATTAAATCCCAAAACCATCACAACTTTCCCTGTGCTAACACAAAAAGTGAAAAGGACTCTCTCTATTACATTTAATAGAATTCCACTACGCTAAAAGAGGAAATTGAAGTGAAGCTAGTGATTAGTGTCTACAAGGAAGTATAATGTACACAACCTTGACCATGAAATTCCATATCCATATACTATGAAATCAAATAATCACTACTGCTAATGCTTTAGTTTTATTAGCAAAGAAAAAAAAACTCACCACTCTAATTTTCTTCAACTAGAAATGACTTGACCAATTGTTTATATTAGACTCCACTCAACTCTACGCTTCCCTGCATTTGTTATCAACTAACGTAAATTTCGAGAAGATACAAACAGATCATGAATAGTAGACAAATAATCCTAGAAATTGTATTGACATGGTAGAGGAAACAATCCATTATATTCAAAATCAAATTTACTGTTTTTACGAAAGGTAAAAGAACTTTTGGTAACAAATCAATACGATCGATATGTTCTAAACAATGGAGCAAAAAAAACAAAACCTTCGTCACCTTTGTCATGGGATTTATCCTTGTTGAAGGTCACAAATCAAAAAACTCTCCAAATCCAACACCAACTAAATTATTCAAATTAAAATTAGAGATAGGGAATGGGACCTCAAAGCTTGGGTATCTCGTCTTTCTGAACTAGAGCTCGAAGATCTCTTTGGTCTTTAGATTCATGCTTGGGCTCTTCTTCAATGTCGGGAATGCAATTGCTGATTTCAATCGCGGCAATCAACATCATCTCTGATTTCATTTGCTGCATCAATCCTCCAAATCAAAGCTTTTCCTCTCTCTCCTTGCTTCTTCCCCATATGTACCCTATTTTGCTCTTTGTCCTTCTCCTCCTCTGAATCTCTAGAATTCAACTGAAAGTTTTTAGGTTTTTTGTATAGACGGTGACCGCTGCGTTTTCTCCTTTCTTTTAGTTTTATTTAATTTTTTTTATTTAGATAATTTCTCTAAAATTAAAATTGTGCTAAATTTGGAATAATTAAAAATGTGTGTTAGTTTTGGAATAAAAACTTAAATTGGTGATATATTTGAAAATTATTCTATAATTAATTTATTTTTTAATATCGTATAATTAAATAAATAAAAAATAAAATGAAAGTGGAACGGTGGTTGATTTGTTTGTGAGAGGCGAAGAGGAGAGAGGATACAAACAATACTGAAGAAAAGACAAAAAAGAGACGAAAGAAGAGAGAGAGAGAGAGAGAGAGAGAAATGGAGAGCGACGAAGCAGCAGCAGTGTCTCCTCAAGCGACGACGCCGAGCGGAGGAACCGTAGCTTCTGGGCCGAAGAAGAGAGGTCGGAAACCTAAAAACAAGGACGATTCTCAGACGCCGTCGTCTCAGCAAGGTGGCAAAATGAAGGAAAGCGGGAAGAAAACGTCGCAGCAGCAGCCGAGCGTCGACGAGAAGTACTCTCAGTGGAAAGGTCTCGTCCCCATTCTCTACGATTGGCTCGCCAACCACAACCTCGTCTGGCCTTCACTCTCTTGCAGGTCTCCTCCACTTTTTTCTCTTCTAGGGTTTCGCTTAAAATCGTCATCTTCCGCTTAATTTGTGTTCCTGGGTTATCTTTGAACATTACGATGTGTGGATTGAGTTGCATTTCTGCTTAATTTGAAGAACAAAACAAAAATTGCTGAGAGATACATTTTCTCGATTTCTGGGTTTAAGTGAGATTTTTTTTTCGAATATTCCAGTTAGGGTTTGGTGTTTAGCGTTTTGGATCTTGTGCTTATTTCCTTTAAGTTTTCAGATATATTTATGTTGTTCTATTCAATGGTTTTGGTGTGTTACAAATGATTTTTGAGGAAATTTGTAGGTTTCAGCTGTTTACATATCTGATGAAAGTCTTTTTAGTTCTTGTGCTAAAGAGGTTTCATTTGGTGAATTGTTGTTTGATTTTTTAACAGATGGGGTCCTCAGCTTGACCAAGCGACCTACAAGAATCGCCAGCGTCTGTATCTCTCAGAGCAAGTAGGGTTTTCACTTTCTTTTGTATCTTACTCGCTATAAACGTACCAGTTAGTTGCCTCACGTTCTCAGAGTATCTGTCTATTTCTCATCACATCTGTATCTTTCTTGGTTGTGTCACCAGACTGATGGCAGTGTGCCTAATACTCTGGTCATAGCCAATTGCGAAGTTGTTAAGCCAAGGGTCGCTGCAGCAGAGCACATATCTCAGGTAATTTATTAGTGGGCTTTTCCTACTAATCTTGTGCCTTTTTCCTTATTATCCTCCCCCAAGGATTTCCTGTCATGACAGTTATTCAATATCTTCTGCTAATGTTCAGTTCAATGAAGAAGCACGTTCTCCATTTGTGAAGAAGTACAAGACCATCATTCACCCTGGAGAGGTGCGATAACTGTCTACTCTCGAGATATTACTGTATCGACATTGTTGCTTCTATTTCTATTTGGTGCATTAACTGTATCTGCGTAGCTGTTCAAACCAATGCATGAAGTTACTCAGTTTGGCATTTTGGTGAAAGTAAACCCTGTTTTGATGTGTATTCATCACCAATTTGCAATTGCAGGTTAACAGAATCAGGGAACTCCCGCAGAACAGTAAGATTGTTGCTACTCACACCGACAGTCCTGATGTAAGTTTTGCTTCTTCTATTTTGTTCTGGTCATAGCAACTCGAAATATGTCGGTGTTACCTCTCTATTTGGCAGTCAAAGAGAATCCTTTGTTTTGGACGTATTCCCAGTTTCAGTTATCTGAATACAATACTTTGCTTCCAGGTGCTCATATGGGATGTTGAAACGCAACCAAACCGTCATGCGGTGCTTGGAGCTGCAAATTCCCGACCGGATTTGGTATGACCGCTTTCGTGAACTGTTGTTGCAAATTATTGCTTGCGCTTCATTTTTGTGTGTTCTAATCTCATCAGTGGAAGTGATATCTTCTTAGATAGTGCTAGTTGTTTGCATCATCTGAACCATCTTTATTGCAGATACTAACTGGACACCAAGATAATGCTGAATTTGCTCTTGCAATGTGCCCAACTGAACCCTTTGTGCTCTCTGGAGGTTTTTGTTTCTGTGATTTGTAATGTCCAATCCTGTGGTTTGCCAGTTTCTCATACGAAATTTGTTCTCTTAGGCAAGGACAAATCAGTTGTTTTGTGGAGTATCCAGGACCACATCACAACTGCTGGGACAGCTTCTGGATCTATCGTCAAACAGACTGGTGAAGGTAGTGATAAGAATGAGAGTCCTTCTGTTGGCCCCCGAGGTGTATATCATGGCCATGAAGATACTGTTGAAGATGTGGCATTCAGCCCAACGAGGTAACTTCATAGAACAGACTCCTCCTTCTGATCTCGTATTTTTTTGATGCAAAACACATAATTTTTCATGCTTTTCTAATGATGCTACTGGCAAACTTTTATGTCGTGAAGTGCACAAGAATTCTGCAGTGTTGGTGATGATTCTTGCCTGATACTATGGGATGCAAGAACTGGCACAAACCCTGTCACCAAGGTACTCTATCTTCTTAATCTTATCAAAAGTTTGAAAATTTATCTTCTTTTATCTTTATTTTTGCTTTGTGTTCACCAGGTTGCGAAGGCGCATGATGCTGATCTTCATTGTGTCGATTGGAATCCTCATGACGACAATCTGATCCTGACAGGGTATGGAGATTATTCATACACACTTAATATATGAAGTAAGAAAACGTTTAGCATATGCATACATATACTAATTAATAGTTGAATGTTTCAGGTCAGCAGACAATACTGTCCGGTTGTATGACCGTAGGAGCCTTACCTCAAATGGAGTCGGTTCGCCTATTTACAAATTTGAGGGCCACAAAGCTGCTGTTCTTTGTGTTCAGGTTTCAACAAATGCTATATTTTTATTCTTCTAGTATGATGTATATCGATTAACCCACTGACACCATCTTGTTAATCATTTTAGTGGTCTCCGGATAAGTCATCTGTTTTTGGGAGTTCTGCAGAAGATGGTCTTTTGAACATCTGGGATTATGACATGGTGTGTACATATAATTTCACTCAGATATGTCTGAAGTCAACCTTTCTTCACTTTCATCACAGAAAGACAATTCATTGTTCTCATGTTTGTTTTGTTTGAGTATTTATCAGGTCAGTAAGAAGTCTGGTCGTGCAGCTAAAAGCCCTGCTGGACTCTTCTTCCAGCATGCTGGTCACAGGTTCTTAAGGACTTAATCATAAGTCCCTTGTTTGCTTTTCTCATTAACTTACTTCTAAGTTCCTTCATTTGTATACTTTCTTAGGGACAAAGTTGTTGATTTCCACTGGAATGCGTCGGACCCTTGGACTATTGTCAGTGTTTCTGATGACTGTGAGACGACTGGTGGAGGTGGAACATTGCAGGTAACCTTCAAACACTTTCGTGGTACCTCAACAAGTCGATATGCAATTATTTTCGATAAAACTGAAAATGTTGTTTTTACGTTCGTCTTTGGCAGATATGGAGGATGAGTGACTTGATTTACAGACCAGAAGACGAAGTCCTGCAAGAACTGGAGAAGTTCAAGTCGCATGTAATGACTTGTGCCTCCAAACCTTGAGAGTAAAGAAATAAAGTGCCGTGGTCTATCTATTTATCGTCTATGTTAAACTAATGTGGTTTAGATGTCGGTTTAGCGAGGAGTCTTGGGTTTTTGAAACTCTGGTTCGTCTTTTGAGATATTGGTAGCTTTTAGGACGTTTCAAAACCATTTAGGGGTACATGGCTTTGGTTCTTGATCATGTTTCCATCAGACTCTTAGGTGCTGGTTTTGTCCAACTGAGATGTTAATCGGATCGGACCAACTTTTTATGTGTTTTGGTTAAAGTTTTCAATGCTTGGCCTGAACCTAATAATTCCTTCTCTGAAGCCAGAGACCCAGAGCAACCCCGTTGCATCGAGCTTGTGGCAAAAATAACATAGCCGTATTCTCTTATTTAGATTAAAATGTAAAATACAGTATAAAAGCAGCGTGAAATTTGTAAACTGGTAAGAATTTTGTTCTCGTCACATTTAGCAATAGAGGACTTCGTGATTATTATCTTATGTAAAACCCTAAACAGAGTTTATTACAATCTGGTAATCAATTCGTTGACCACAATCAATCAATCACTAACCCTTTTGGTCATATAATTTAAGACTGTACAATAAAAATAAGATAAAAGGGTTTATGAAAAGGTTTGCTTTTACTTTTTTTTTAATGGGCTTTTTACGTTAATGGTCCCCCAGGCTTAATAAATAGGCTTTATCAAGAAGTCTCTTGATGAGCTAGAGACTTTCCAAAACCCAATCGCAGGCAGAATCATACGTCTGTCAAGATCAGTCAGAGAAGAGAAGAAGATCATTCAATACGAAGAACAAAAAAGTGTAAAGAGAGAATCAATCAATGTATTGCTTGAGAAAAAGGGCAGGGAAGCAAATTCATCAAATTAGGGTTTTATAGACGTCACACCTACATTATCTTTAATTTTTCCGACGATACTTAATTTGCTCGAGAAACTCTTTTTAAGTCGGGCGGGGGGTTTCGCGAAATCTCTCCATTGGAGGAATCGATGGAATCATCATCATCTCCGTCTGGATCCCAACCTCCTCAGAAAGTGGTCTCCAAACTTCAGAAAGTAGGCTGGCGAGCTACGATGATCTTCAATCTCGGTTTTGCAGGTTTGAAATTTCATTACTTTATATAATTGGGTTTTCTTAGTTTTATTACGCCCGTAATGTGTTTGATGTAATGCCTAGCTGAGAAATTTGTTTCCTTTTCTTTACTAATGTTTCAAGAAACTAGACAAATTCTTCTAGCAGTAGTAGTCATAAATTATGCTTACAATCTTAGTACTTGCACCTTTTCCCTTTGCTTTGATTCTCCAAGAACGCTCATTATTCCATGACATTACTCCTTGATTGTTTGATTATATCGTACTTCTATGATATTAGAGTTAGAGCATGCTCATTGAATGGACATTGTCTTGGACTTTCATCTCAGCCACTGTTGATGTTTTCAGGGATAGGAACGGTAGTATTTATAAACAACTATCTCTATCTCTATCTCTATCTCTCTCTGTGTGTGTGTGTGTGTGTGTGTGTGTGTGTGTATATTATTATATATCTTGGCTAAACAGTTACATTGAATAGAGGGTGCACTCAACTTCTTGTAAATTTTTCTGATTCATGGACATGATTGCACATCTTATTGTCCTGTGCTCATTCTTATTAATGTTTCAGCATAGTTTTTAAACTAGCTTTCTATAACATACTCTCACTAAACTAAACCCCCCATCTCGATTCTGTTTTGTTGTCAGAACTATAAGCTTGGTCTGAATCATAATTGAGAAAAGCATGTTTGATGTCTGGCATTATAAGCAGTTTGAATATGATATAGCAGCATTCATGGTGGTCCACTTCAATGTTTTTGCTGAATTTTTTGATCCCTTGTTTCTGCAGCTTATATATTTGCGATAAAACGAGAAAAAGACATTGATGCGGATGAGAAGAAGAAAGGGAAAAAGAGCAGCGAGGCCAGAAACAAAGGTGGTGTGAAAAAGGGTGTTGTCAACACTGATGATGTCGAGAAGAAAGGTGTAGACGACAGCAGAGTTGCAGAGACTAATAACAAGGCTACGGAAGCAGAAAGTGCATTACCGGAGAAGCAAGAAACCAAACCGGTCCCTGAACTGGATCCGCTGTTTGAGTTCACAGATGCAGTTGATCAGCCGATGTTTCAGACTGTGTCAACCGAGCCTGTAAAGGTAGCAAGGAAACCGATTCCAGAAGATGAGCAAAAGGAGCTGTTCAAGTGGATCTTGGAAGAGGAAAGGAAGATGGAACCAAAAGACAGAACAGAAAAGAAACGAATCGACGAAGAGAAAGCTATTCTGAAACAGTTCATTCGCGCCGATAGGATTCCCAAACTTCTCCCTGATGATTCCGTTGATTCTTCCCTACGTGACTGGGACAAATTCTTCTCCAAGTAGAAACAGAAACTAAGTGTACTTGATTTTTTTTGTTAGTACACCAAATTGAACGTTGTCTTTTTAGTTCTACTACTATGATTGTTACTCTAATCAACGAATAGCATAAGTCCTCAAAGAACAGTTATAAATGTGACTTCTTGGGGTTGAGAATGGTAATTTTATAAACTATAGGGTAATGTTTTATTTCTTATAAGATAAAAGGACTTCAAAATAAATTCAATTAAACATAAGGTGTTTCTGAGGAGGAGGGTATAAATAGCTTAAACCCTAGAGCAGCTGAAGAATCCTAAATTGATCATCTTCGTCCCTTCTTCACAGAGTAGTAATTAGTAAATTAGAATCAGAACGAGGAGAAAATGGTTCGCAGCTTAAACCCTAAGAAGTCAAAGAGGAAGAACAAGGTTCGAACTTTTGAATCTGTACTTGCTCTCTTGCTCAATTCTTCAATCTGATTTCCTCAAATCAAAACCTAATTTGCGTGAATTGGATTTGTTTTTTTTTTGGTGGAATTTAACAGAAGAAGGCAGAGGCGTCTTCTTCCGAGATACCATCGATACCAACTAGGGTTTGGCAACCAGGTGTTGATACGCTCGAAGATGGAGAGGAACTGCAGTGTGACCCTTCTGCTTATAATTCTCTTCATGGGTTCCATGTTGGTTGGCCCTGTCTGAGGTAAATTTTCATTTGTAATTATATCCATGTGTTCTTGTTTAAGTCGAAGTGGTGAATCTAGAATGGATTGTATTCATGTAATTTAGCAGAAAGCGTGAGACTTTAGAGATTGTAAGAGATAATTTTATATGTTCTAAATGTATTAGCATTTAGCCAGTATATTATCTTAATGTTTGATGCATTAAGTTAAGAAGTTTAGTGTCTGTGAATGATTACTATGCAAGTTTTGGTGATTTGATGGCTTTCTATTCCCTTCTTCAGTTTCGACATTTTGGCTGATAAGTTGGGTTTGAACCGAACTGAGTTTCCTCACACACTTTATATGGTGGCTGGTACTCAAGTATGTTTTGCAATTTTTTATATCTTCGTATGTATTCTTGCTTCTAAAATCTTGTGGTAAGTTTTTAACTCCTGTAAATACATTTCTTTAGGCTGAGAAAGCAGCTCATAACTCCATAGGATTATTTAAAATCACCAACGTATCTGGTAAGAGACGTGATGTTGTTCCCAAGACAGTAGGGAATGGTGAAGATGCTATGGAGGATGAGGATGATGAAGATGACAGTGACAGCGATGAGGAAAGCGACGATGAAGCTTCCAAAACTCCAAATATTCAGGTAATTCTTGATTCGTTTTAAATCTTCTGTTAATAATATCTGTCCTCTCTGAACTCAAGAGAGTTCTCCTGGTTGCTTATTTGTCTCTGAAATTTTGATATACAGGTTCGCAGGGTTGCTCACCATGGATGCGTTAACCGTATACGTGCAATGCCACAAAATTCTCATATCTGTGTCTCTTGGGAAGATTCTGGTCATGTACAGGTAAGATTATGTCCTTGTTATTAGCTCAGCATTTGGGCAATATGGATATATTTTTGTGTCTACTTACGTAGATTGGGTGGTTGTTTATATGTGTCTTTGTTATAGTGGATTAGCTTTTGTGTTTTTTGGCAGGTGTGGGACATGAGCTCTCATCTTAATGCTTTAGCCGAATCAGAAACAGAAGGTAAAGATGGAACTGCACCAGTTCTTAACCAAGCGCCCTTAGTTAACTTTTCCGGCCACAAAGACGAAGGCTATGCTTTAGATTGGAGCCCTGCAACCGCTGGAAGACTTCTTTCCGGTATATTTACCTCAGAAATTTCTGCAACACTCAAACAGTTACATATACTTTTCAATATAGTCAACAAATTTATCTATTTTTCCACTGGCTAGGGGACTGCAAGAGTATGATTCACTTGTGGCAGCCAGCTTCTGGTTCCTGGACTGTTGATCCTATTCCGTTTGCCGGACACACTGCAAGTGTTGAAGATCTACAAGTAAACTGCTTGCAGCTAAATTGTATGTCTGCTGGTACCATTTCCTTTTCGCTGAACATTCTTTTTCTTTATTCCAGTGGAGTCCAGCCGAGGAAAACGTGTTTGCTTCATGTTCTGTGGATGGGAGTGTTGCAGTCTGGGACATCCGACTTGGGAAGTCACCTGCATTATCTTTCAAGGCACATAACGCAGATGTGAATGTAATCTCATGGAACAGGTTCTTGTGCCTCTATTCTGTATAACTTTATTCTGTTGGATGTGGTATTACCCACAAATGGCTCAATATTAATTTTTCTTTTTTCGTGAAGGCTGGCTAGTTGCATGTTGGCCTCAGGAAGTGATGACGGGACATTCTCCATTCGTGATCTTAGACTGGTCAAAGTAGGTTTTTAACCGTAGCTTTATATTTTCCTTGGCAATCTCTTAACAAGATTCTGATATAGTAGCATATGTATCTTGAACTAGGGTGGAGATGCTGTGGTAGCACATTTTGAGTACCATAAGCATCCTATTACGTCAATTGAATGGAGCGCTCATGAAGCCTCAACACTTGCAGTCACATCCAGTGATCACCAGCTCACGTAAGCCAGAAAACAGTACACCTATTCTCTTCAGAAAAACCTGCAAGCTGTATCAATTGATTTTTGCTATCTGTTGTGTTTGCAGGATATGGGATCTATCCTTAGAGAAGGATGAAGAAGAAGAGGCAGAGTTCAAAGCACAGACCAAGGAGCAAGTGAACACACCTCAAGACTTGCCTCCTCAGCTTCTCTTCGTTCACCAAGTAACATTTTTACTTTAGCATCATTGCCTCGGGTTTGTTTGATCCATGTGTTTTATTTTTGTCTGATAACCTTGTTTATTGGGAACCCCAGGGACAAAAGGACTTGAAGGAACTTCACTGGCACAACCAGATTCCGGGGATGATCATATCAACTGCTGGTGATGGTTTCAACATCTTAATGCCTTACAACATTCAGAACACACTTCCGTCTGAGCTACCTGCCTGAAAGACCCAGTCTTTGTCTGAATTCTCTTAAAAGTATTACGCATAGTTTTGTATTGTACTCTCTCAGTTCTTCCATTGAACTTTTTTGTTTCAAGTAACTACTATACTCTCTTTCAAAACTTTCAAGGTTTTCATCATCTGTTGGTTGATTTCAGTTGTGACAAAATGTCAATTTTGATTGAATATAACATTCTCTTCTCCAGGAACATAAGCCAAATAAATAGTTAGAAGCTGGTAGAATTTGAAAGTGGTCGCCTTGATCGTAATTTTAAAACCGAAAGATACATATCAAAATTTGGATTGAATGCAGCGAATGTAACTTGAGGGTTTATAAACATATTTGACTTGGATGTTTAGCAGTATAGCAATGTTTCTCCTTGCGCAATTTCCAGCTTGTGGTTTGGTATGACCTTGGCATCTTCCACAGGTTATCATCCGATCCACAAACAGTGAAGACCCTCCATTCTTTGACAATCCTGACTGTGGAGGTCTCGTCTCTCGTGAGCACTTCATAAAGCAGCTTTTTTAACTCTGGATTTGGTAATTAGAATGAGATCGAGGTAAGGATCCTTTCTTGGTTAAGTGTTACCAGTGTTGCGTAGGGTTAAGTGTTACCAGTGTTGCGTAGCAAATGTGTTAAAGCTGGGGGTTTGATTACCGTGACCATATTATGGTAGCTGCATTGTTTTAGCATCCAATCACCAAAGGGTTTGTTGCTGCTTCTGATAATAAATGATCTCTGCCTCTCTGCTTGTATAGACAGTATACTCGGTCATCATGTGATCTAAAAATCCAATCCGATTCGAACCGAAAATTTAGAAATATCCGAACGGATTTTGAATTTAAGGATCCGAAAATCCGAACCCGATCCGAACCGAAATCCGAATGGATATCCGAACATGCCCAAAATAAAAATACATAGTAATAATATCTTAGTAATACTTATAAGTTGTAATAACTTAGGTGTCTAAAAGTTTAAATTTTTGGATATTTTAAATATTTTCATGAATTACAACTATTTTTGAATATATTTAGGTAAAAACATAAGCGTAATTTTTAGATATTTTGGTTCATTTAAAGTAGTTTGAATAGATTTGGACAGAAAATTTTAGATTTTTGAGTATTTCGGATAACCGAATCTGAACCCGAAAAATCTGATCTGAATTTGATCCAAATCTAAAATTTGAAAATATCCGAACGGATTTTAAAATTATAGATCCGAAAAATCCAAAATTCGAAATTCGAAAAATCCGATCCGATCTAAACCGAACCGAAAATCCGATTCGATCCAAACCGAACCGAAAATCTGAACGCCGAGGGCTACTCCATAGTAGTAGCATAGTCCATAAACATAAATATTCATATGAAATTATAATCCACATTAATTTAAAAATTAAATTAAATTTTTATCTAATTGTCTTATCTTATGTGTCATCAATGAAACACTTTGAATTCGCATTTCGGCGACATAGTCTCTACCAACAACCTCGCCGTCTGCTTTTGCCGGACCACCGCATCTATTTTCTCCACCAACACCGCTCTTACGATCCTCTCGTAACCTCCTCCACCACCGTTCGCCACGTAATCAACCAGCGCCGCCTGCACTGGTCCCAAACTCCGCCGATTCCATATACGAATCGGTGAGGCAAGAATTTGATCTCAGGGGCGCGTCGACGGATTTCTTGAAGGTGCGGCGGAGACGGCGAAGTTACTGCATCGCGGGGGATTTCATCTACAAATTATGCAATCTGGTTGCAGTGTCAGAGCTCTCTGGATCATCAACAACAATCAGGACAATGTTGTCTTCTCCAGGTTTTTTCTATTTCCCCAAAAAACATCTCTCATTCTTTCGCCCCCAATCCCTACTCTTAAAATTCAATTCAATTCAGGAGGTTCCCGGTCGTCGAGAAGCAATGGTGCTCCTCCGCTTACAAGTCGGGAAACGAAAGCACTGACTTAGATCTTCCTAGACTCCCCACCGATCAGCAACTCTCCAATGCTTTCACTCGAAGAAAGAGACGGTACTCTCTCTCTCTCTCTCTCTCTCTCTCTTTCTTGGTAGCTCTCAAAATGTAAAACATGATGAATTTCTTGTAATCCCGAATTAGGGAAGGCTCTACTCGTGGATACGGCATACGTGTAGCTCAATCGACTAAAGGATCAGATTCTTGGGTTGATGATCCCATCGCTCGTCATATTATCAGTCTTCGTTTAAGCCAACAAGATGATGATGATGATGATGGAGATAACGAGCAGCCTGAGAAGAACATTCTCTGGCCCATTGCTCTCCACACCAAATCCCTTTACTCCATCCTCGTTTTGCCTTTGGTTAACCCAAGGGAGATGAAGGATTACCTCACCTTATCTAGGAGATCTGACTGTGGTCCAGCCGTTGGTGAAGATTTCAGTTTGTCGTCTCTCTTGCTTAACATTTCCTCCATCACTGGGTACTTTATTAACTTCTCCTCCTCCTACTCTCTCATGGTTACCACTTGTAATATTTAAACCTTGTGGTCTTTTCGCACTCATGTTGTAGGGCTTTCATGGTGGCTCATGCATTTGCTGACATCATTTCTGGTGATACAGTTGAACCTGAGGTTGTTGTGAGTGCCTCACCATCAGTTGGGGGCTTGTTTGATTCACTCACTGGAAGCATTGGTATCTCATCCAGGGCAAAACCTGTTGCTGCACCTCTTGCATCTTCTTCCCCGTCTGGAGCTGCAACATCTGGATCTACATCCTCGGATGCTCCCAAATCAGGGTCTAGGTTACTCGATAGAGATTTACTTAGGAATTTTATCGCTAGTGCTATGCCGTTTGGTTAGTATTATTATCCCTCTGTCGTTGATGGTCTATTCTGTTCTCTGCTAGATCATTTTGTATCCTCCTGATTGCTTTCTTTTCATCCCTTCTGCAGGTACCCCATTAGACCTCAGCTTGTCTAATATTTTTGCTATGAAGGCGAATGGCTTTTCCTCTGCTGATCCTCCTCCCCAGGAACTTAAGCAACCAGCATGGAAGCCATACTTGTACAAAGGAAAGCAAAGGCTATTGTTCACAATTCATGAGACCGTGAACGCTGCAATGTACGACCGCGATGAGATTCCTGATAATGTATCTGTTGCCGGACAGATAAACTGTCGGGCAGAGCTAGAAGGGCTGCCTGACGTATCGTTTCCTCTAGCAGGGCTGAGTACAGCCCACATCGAAGCTATATCTTTCCATCCATGTGCCCAAGTGCCAGCACATGGGATTGACAAGCAGAACATTGTTTTCCTGCCTCCCTTCGGTAACTTTGTTCTCATGCGATACCAGGCAGGTTGTGGGCTCGGACCACCAGTGAAAGGTTTCTATCAGCTATCAATGGTCTCAGAAGACGAGGGTGCATTCCTCTTCAAGGTCCACCTCATGGAAGGTTACAAGTCTCCTCTGTCAATGGAATTTTGCACTATCACTATGCCCTTTCCACGGAGACGGATAGTGGCATTTGATGGGACCCCGTCAGCTGGGACTGTTTTAACCACAGAGCACTCTGTTGAGTGGAGGATTCTGGGCAGCGGACGTAGTCTTTCTGGAAAAAGCCTTGAGGCAACTTTCCCTGGGACAATCAAATTTAGCCCATTGCAGAGCAAGAGAAGAGGGGATGGGGATGAAGAAGAGAGCGAGGGTGAGGGTGCAGAGAATGTGGTGAACGTGGAGGACTTCTTGGTGGAGAAAATGAACAAGGATCTTCCAGCAGTTGAGTTGGAGGAACCGTTCTGCTGGCAAGCATATGACTATGCCAAGGTATGTATGTCTTTTGCTTCCTTTTTTCAATTGGTTGTTGTTCAAAATATATCTTCTGGTTTACAGGTCTCATTCAAGATAGCCGGGGCATCTGTATCACGAATGTCAATCGACACAAAATCAGTAAGCTTTTGCAAGTTGGAATGATTTAGTTGACAGTGTCATAGCAGGATTACCTGACTTTATTATCGCCTCGCTTTGTTTTTGCCAGGTCAATATCTACCCAACCACAAAGTCGCCAGTTGAGTTTTCTGCTCAGGTAAGACACTGCCAATATATAGTATAGAAATCTGAAAGCCCCCATGAAATGGTTGATAAATAGACTCGTACATAATATGTGTGCGTTAACAGGTGACATCAGGGGATTATATATTGTGGAACACATTGGGGAAGGCTCCATCTGCAGCCGTCTTGTAAAACCGCCAAGTCTCTTGTCCCTCACTGGTGTTTTGTTTTCTCATCCCAGAGGAAGTGCGATTTGTTTGTCTGTTTCTAGAGTGTGAAATCTTTAAATGTATGTACATTATTGTTGTTTCTTAAAGATAAAAGAAGATTGAATGTTTTTACTTTAGCATCATTGCCTCGGGTTTGTTTGATTTTGATCCATGTTTGTTTTTTGTCTGATAACCTTGTTTATTGGGAACCCCAGGGACAAAAGGACTTGAAGGAACTTCACTGGCACAACCAGATTCCGGGGATGATCATATCAACTGCTGGTGATGGTTTCAACATCTTAATACCTTACAACATTCAGAACACCCTCCCGTCTGAGCTACCTGCCTGAAAGACCCCAGTCTCTGTCTGAAATCTGTAAAAGTATTACGCATAGTTTTGTATTGTACTCTCTCAGTCCTTTCATTGAACATTTTGTTTCAAGAGCTATAATACTCTCTTTCAAAACTTTCAAGGTTTTCATCATGGGTTGATTGATTTCAGTTGTGACAAAATGTCAATTTTGAATAACATTCTCTTCTCCAGGAACATAAGCCAAATAGTTAAAAGCATTTCGCCTTCATTGTAATTTTTAAACGGAAAAATACATATCAAAATTTTGATTGGATGCAGCGAATGTAACTAAGGGTTTATAAACATTCTCGGTGTGCAATTTCCAGCTTGTGGTTTGGTATGACCTTGGCATCTCCACAGGTCATCATTCGATCCACGAACTGCGAAGACCCTCCATGTCTTTGTCAATCCTGACTGTGGAGGTCTCGTCTCTCGTGAGCAATTCGTAAAGCAGCTTTAAGACTGGTAAATTTTGTGTTGATTTAACTCTGGATTTGGTAATTAGAATGAGAGATAAAGAGTCTTTTCTTGGTTCAGTGTTATCAGTGTTTCGTAGCAAATAATGTGTTAAACCTTGGTGGTGTTGGATTTGATTACAATGATAACTAGGTCCACTACGGTAGCTGCATTGTCTTAGCATCCAATCACCAAGGGATTGTTGCTGGTTCTGATGATAAATTATCTCTGCCTCTGCTTGTATAATAATGATAAGACAGAAATTATTGTAATCAAACAAGACTTTATGGACAAAAATAATGTTGTATTCTGCTCATACAATGGAACAGTACTAGAACAAAAAGGGAAAAGCAAACGGCAAGAATGTAACATCATGATGATGATGATGAGCAATCTCCCAAAGACAAACTAACTAGTTGTTGTTCAAGAATCACTGTCTTAATAAACTCCACAACCCGTTGCAACCAATGGCTCTTGATGATTTTTGTAACCATGATTAGCTCCTTGCACAATCTCCAGCTTGTGGTTTGGTATAACCTTTGCAAACTCCTTGGCATCTTCAACAGGTACAACCGTGTCATCCGAACCATGAACCGTCAAGACTTTGCAATCTTTGTCAATCTTGAGACAAGCTTCGTGCATATCAGTGTTCAACCTATCCATTAACGACTCCTGCGTAACACGAAAACAAGACTGGCCCTCTACACCATCGATGAATCCTTGTTCCTTAATCCTTTCAAGATAGTTATCTCCGAGTCGTACACCTTTCTTGAGATCAAAACGTCCAGAGATATTAACCACATTACGGATGTTGTCACGATACTTTGAAGCATAGAAAAGAACCACATCAGCTCCTTTACTATGCCCGAGGATCACAGGAACCACACGGTTCATCTTGTTAGACAAGTGTTGGATAACGTAATGAAGATCATCATCAGCTTCGCTGTTGAAGTTACCATAGTGGAAATCGCCTTGGCTGTCTCCGTTACCAGAGAAATCGAAACGAAAAGAGCTGATCTTTTCTTCCTCTAAAGCAATAGCCGGTTTCTTGAGATGGCGTTGTCCTTGTTCGATCTGAATCCATGGCACAAGACCACAACTTCTTTTGATCCGGTTTCGTGAAGCAAACCCACGAGCGTCTCGTTGCGGCTGTTGGGGATCTCGATCTTCATCCCACAATTTTTTTCCATCCTCTCGAAATCGTAATCGTAGAGAAGAAGACTTTGCGGAACCCTATTTACCAAAGGCTTAAAACCCTGAGAGAGAGGGTTGAAACTTGAAACACGAGACAAGTAAAAAGGAGCAAAACCATGTGCATTGGTAGAGACTCAAATGAATCTCTCGCTAATATAATATTAGTTTTTTTAGTGTAGAGAAATTTGAGAACTTTTGATTAATTTTGTATGTACATTGGTGCGAGAAATCCAATGAGTTTCTCATTCTTACAATATTATTATTTTTAATATAATTTTATATTTTAAGATAATTTTATTTGAATATTTATTTTGTATTTTATCTTAACATTATTAATATTTTATTAACAAACTAAATTATTTATTAAATATATTTAATTTTATTAATTAGTTATATTTTATATAATATCAACTAATATTACTTTAAAATAATATGAACTAAATAATATTATGCAAAATGGAACTTGTTAAATAGCTAGTTTTATTTTATGATTTATAAAAAATAAAAAAATAACAAATAATAACAAATAAACTGTTTAATTAAGATTTTAAATTTTTTGTGGAGTTAATTTATTATAACAAATTCTAACAACTTAGAAAATGTCATGTGTCACATGAGTAATAGATCTTATGAGTTTCTCAAGGTTTCTCAGAAGATCTCATAAGATCTCCTTCTTTTTTATTAAAATATTTTTTTTTTATATTTATTTTTATTCTGAGAAATTTAGTGAGAACCTACCAATACACATGACTTAATTTTATTTTTCAATAGAGATTTCCCTGATTTTGTAACTATTTTTTTCTTTTTGTTTTGGGTATTTTTCTCAAATGGCTAAATTAAAAAAAGTATATTGGGAGACATGAATTAATTATTTAAATTTTCATTTAATTATTAGTATTATTTAAATCTCATGAATACATATAACGTGTCGGTCTAAACAAAGAAACCCTAGAAATCAGTCTTGTTGGATTCTCTCGTTGTGACTGCTTTCGATTTCGGCAATGGAGAAAGAAGGGCTTAACAAACTGAATCACCTCTCTCTCGTATCCAATGTCTGCAACGAGTTAGAAACGCATCTAGGAGGATCCGCGGAGAAAGTTTTGGCAGAGTTCATCATCGATCTCGGTCGTCACTCCGAGACTGTAGATGAATTCGATAAGACGCTTAAGGAGCAAGGCGCGGAGATGCCTGATTACTTCGTCCGGTCGTTGTTAACTGTAATCCACGCGATTTTTCCTCCGAAGCCTAAGTCTGAGAAGAAGAGAGAGGAAGGTGAGGATGTCAAATTCAAAGGTTTTCCTCTGAGGAAGCCTTCATCAGATGAAGATGATTCGTATAGAACAAAGGATGGACAAGTAACTAAGACTGGGATTTCAGGAATCAGGATTGTAGAGGAGAATGATGTTGCACCTTCTTCACGTAGGCCATTAATGAAGAAGATGAGCTCTCCTGAGAGGTGGGAAGCGAAACAGTTGAGTGCCTCTGGTGTTTTGAGAGGAGTTGATGAGGATGGAGATGGGATGCTTTATGTAGAGGAAGGTGCTGAAGAAGAAGTTGAGATTGAGATTGAGATGAATGAAGACGAACCTGCTTTCTTACAAGGGCAAACTAGCTACTCTGTTGACATGTCTCCGGTTAAGATCATCAAACATCCAGAGGGTTCCTTGAGTCGCGCAGCTGCACTTCAGTCCGCCCTCACCAAGGAGAGGAGAGAGATGAGGGAACAGCAGCAAAGAACAATGCTTGACTCAATCCCCAAGGATCTGAATCGTCCATGGGAAGACCCTATCCCTGAAACTGGTGAAAGACATCTTGCTCAAGAGCTTAGAGGTGTTGGCTTATCTGCTTATGACATGCCTGAGTGGAAGAAGGATGCCTTTGGAAAAACTCCTACTTTTGGACAGAGATCTAAGCTTTCTATTCAGGAACAAAGAGAGAGCCTTCCGATACACAAGTTGAAAAAAGAACTTATACAGGCTTTGCATGATAACTAAGTGTTGGTGGTCATTGGTGAGACTGGTTCTGGAAAGACAACACAGGTAACTCAGTACCTTGCCGAGTCAGGTTACACAACAAAGGGAAAGATCGGGTGTACTCAGCCTCGTAGGGTTGCTGCGATGTCTGTTGCCAAGAGAGTAGCTGAGGAGTTTGGTTGTCGTTTAGGAGAGGAGGTAGGGTATGCGATTCGGTTTGAGGATTGTACTGGACCAGATACAGTGATCAAGTACATGACTGATGGTATGCTTCTTAGAGAGATTCTGATAGATGAAAACCTCTCTCAATACTCTGTAATCATGCTTGATGAAGCTCACGAGCGGACAATCCACACTGATGTGCTTTTTGGTCTTCTAAAGAAGCTGTTGAAACGTCGACTTGATCTTCGTCTGATTGTCACGTCTGCCACATTGGATGCAGAGAAGTTCTCTGAGTACTTCTTCAACTGCAACATCTTTACCATTCCTGGAAGAACCTTTCCTGTTGAGGTACTGTATACCAAACAGCCAGAAACAGATTACTTGGATGCAGCTCTGATCACAGTCCTTCAGATTCACTTGACTGAACCTGAGGGTGACATTCTCCTCTTCTTGACTGGACAGGAAGAAATCGATTATGCATGCCAATCTCTTTATGAGAGAATGAAAGGTCTAGGCAAAAACGTTACTGAACTCATCATACTTCCAGTTTACAGTGCCCTTCCTAGTGAAATGCAATCTAGAATATTTGATCCTTCACCTCCTGGTAAAAGGAAAGTGGTCGTAGCTACAAATATCGCAGAAGCTTCTTTAACAATAGATGGTATATACTACGTTGTTGATCCTGGTTTTGCAAAGCAGAACGTGTACATCCCAGAGCAAGGGCTAGAATCGTTAGTCATTACTCCAATCTCACAGGCATCCGCAAAGCAAAGAGCTGGACGTGCTGGTCGTACTGGCCCTGGAAAATGTTACCGTCTCTACACGGAAAGCGCATATCGTAATGAGATGCTTCCTACATCAATCCCTGAAATCCAAAGGATTAATCTTGGAATGACAAGCCTGACCATGAAAGCCATGGGTATTAATGACCTGATATCTTTTGGCTTCATGGATCCACCTAAACGAGAAGCATTGATCTCTGCAATGAAACAGTTGTACAGCCTTGGAGCTTTGGATGAAGAAGGTTTGTTGACGAAGCTTGGTAGAAAAATGGCAGAGTTTCCTCTTGAACCGCCGCTTTCTAAAATGTTGCTAGCAAGTGTGGATCTCGGGTGCAGCGATGAGATTTTAACGATGATTGCTATGATCCAGACAGACAACATATTTTATAGACCGAGGGAGAAGCAAGCTCAGGCTGACCAAAAACGGGCAAATTTTTTCCAGCCCGAGGGTGATCACCTGACGTTACTGGCTGTATATGAGGCGTGGAAGGCAAGAAACTTGTCAGGTCCATGGTGTTTTGAAAATTTCATACAGTCAAGATCGTTACGACGTGCTCAAGATGTGAGGAAACAACTTGTCAGCATTATGGACAAGTATAAACTAGACGTGGTGAGTGCGGGGAAGGATTTCACCAAGATAAGGAAAGCAATCACGGCAGGATTCTTCTTCCATGTAGCAAGGAAAGATCCACAGGAAGGTTACAGGACACTAGTGGAGAATCAACCGGTGTATATACACCCGAGCAGCGCGCTGTTCCAGAGACAACCAAACTGGGTTATATATCATGATCTTGTGATGACGACCAAAGAGTACATGAGAGAAGTAACTGTGATTGACCCAAAGTGGCTTGTTGAGTTAGCTCCAAGGTTCTTCAAAGTCTCTGACCCTAAGAAAATGAGCAAGCGCAAGCGCCAAGAACGCATTGAGCCTTTGTATGACCGTTACCACGAGCCTAACTCATGGCGTCTCACCAAAAGACGTGCTTGAGAGACTTTCCCTTATTTTTTTGGGTAAACCTATTCTTCTTCCTTACGTTAATTTTTTTTTTATCTTCAAATGTACTCTGTTTATGTATTGTAAGCTAAAAAAAGCTAACACAAGTGATGATGGATGAGCCACATAGATTATAGCTGCATCATCGTTTTTTGCTGACATGTATGAAAAATTGTACTTCCTTCTGCTAGTCCAAAAAGTAAAAAATACATAACTTATTAATTACTTAAATTTCCATTCAATTATTATTATTTTTTAATTTGGTATTTGATGAAATATCCACGGATATGTATTCGTCTCTGTTGCTTTCGTTCTTGTGTTCGTTGATGTAAAAAAAAAAAAAAAAAAAAAAAATTACAAGCCGGTAGAAGAAGTTCTTATTACTTTTCTAACATTCCTTTTGCTAAATAAAATCGACCAGACGATATTATCAATAAAAACAATAATGAGATTAAGCAATATTGGTTTCTTGATACAACAACAAAAATAAGCCCGCTGTTCGCAGGGCTTGCTCGTGAAGGGTAAATATATAATCTATGAGCCAACCGGCTTCCCGTTTAGTTTAGGGAAAGGATCTTGCTTGCTTAGAACTACCACTTTGCTCTTGTGCGCTAAATAACCTTTCACAAGGTTCTTGTATATCAATATCGTCATTATACATTCCACCTGCAACAAAAACCAATATTTTTGAGTTTATAGAATTCATTTTCTAGTAATCAAAAGCAATGAAAGGGATGGGAACGTATAAGATACCTCGTCGAGATCCATGTCCATTTTTAGCCATCTTAGTGCTTTGGCAATCACTTCAAGCTTCAGCTGGTGCGCTCTCGCTGGATCACTCTGCTTCTGGATGATATAACTGAAAAAAAAAATTGATAATAAGAGTTATGAAACTAAAGTAATCCGAGAATCCTGGGTGGATTGATAAGCTTGTGTTACATTAACTGGCTTACATTTTCTTCATGAGTCTCTGGTACACTTGGAGCTCTAGCTTTTCCAAGACAAGATACACACCCGACCTCAAGAACCTGTACAAAGAGTTTATTAGATCGATATTAAGTTGTCCAGTGATAGGAATCCAAATAATCATCATAGAGACTTAAGTCATTTAACTAACGAAATCAACTCTACTCTCGACCCAACTGCAAAATCATAATCCCTAGACAAATCCAGAACATCCCAACTCCTGCCCCAACTTTCTTTTAACCTGTTAGCTCTCTACCTAAGAACCAGTTGTTACTGAGTTTTCAGCACAGCCATAATCCACTACAATCAGCCTACGCTAATCACAATGCTCATGCACTAGAGTAACCACAAGGACTTATCATTTGGATGTAGATGAGGTCGAAAGAAATACATACCGATCTTCATGTTCTTGAAGAGCATGCCGGAGAAGCCTGAGATCACCCTTTCTCAGAGCTTGCACAATCTTTGTGTACTGGACAAGTAGAGAAATTGGATTAAGAGAGATATAATATCACCCGCAGATGAGAAATAAGTTTGACGTAGAATTGAAGAGAATTTCATAGAACAAAAGTAAAGTTGTTACCTCATGAAGATTATAATTTTGCAAGAGCTCATCTTTCGGTATAACTCCTATTGAAAGTTTCACGGGTATCAAATACTTCAATATCATCCTGATACAAAAAAGCCACATAAGCTGATTAAGCAACGCAATGCAAGAGTAAGGTAATCACAGAGTAAAATCACAATCAAACCTTATATTCCGTTCTCTTTTGGGGTTGCAATATTGCAAGGCATATGATAGCTTTGTATCCGCCTGCATGATCCAAAGAAAAGATTAAATATTACCATCAATATTTCGATTGACACAACAAAATGAACTGTGAAAGAATGAGAAAATCTCTTCGTGACTTACAGCAGGAAAATTTTCGTTGAAGACTTCTAATCGTCCGGTATAATACATGTATGTGACCTGGTGTTTGTGAAGAAGAAACAGAAGATAATTAGTAATTAAATCGAGAGGCCAAAAACTAAAACTGTTTGCAGAGAATTGCATTATACCTTGTCTCTTCTTGGAAACTCCTCAAAGTCAAATATCCGAGCAGTTTCAATACTTCTTATTACACTTCGGCAAAGATTGACGGTTCCAAGCTGAAATACAAAATTAGGGACACATGTTTAGTTGGATGTAAAATCATTTCAAATCAGAAATATAAAACTGTAGCCAGAAAGCACATCACCTTAAAGTAGGTCTTGAACAATTGACACGTCACATATAGTGCTCCCACTCGTTTTGGACCTTTCCCCTACAGTTTAAAACTACATAAGGATCCAAAAAAAGAAACTGAACACAAACATAAACTAATAGTCCTGAAGATATAAAGATAGATAGAAGGGACAACTTACAGCAAGAACTCCAAAAACTTTCATGAGAAGAGATCCAGCTGCTTTTAATTTCTCGGGAGATTTTCCATTAGAAGTTAACTCCTTATCAGCCTGTATTTCAATTTGGAAAAATCATGCTTTTAGAACTGAGTCCTCGATGCAATGAAACTGAACAAGATTTAAATTTTCAAAAAGGGACATATGAATGAGATACAACCTTTTCAGCAAGAACCCGAATTTCATAACAAACAACATACAGAGCTTCCAATGCCCATGCAGATTCCCAATTACGAAACTCCTGAACAAATGCACTGCACATATAGAATCCAACAAATATCAGACATTGAGAACACACAAATAAAGAGCTTACCTATCATACAACAGGTAAAACCCTGAAATCAAATTAGAACATTAATAAAGGAGCAGAGGGGAACAAGAATACTTTACTTGGCAAACTTCTCAAAAGCAAGGTATGCTTCAACCAGATTCCCAACTCGGTAACTTTGTAGAGAACGAAACAAATGAGCCAGAATCTCGCCGTATTCAGAGAATTTATCAGACTGTCTAATCAAACTGCTAGCATCCTGTATCAGTCAAAGAAAAGGAAAATTCAAAGGGTTCAGCCCTTTCAAAGCTCTCTACATATAAATCCAAAAAGTTTCAAACCCTAAATCTAAAAAACCATTCTCATAAACTCAAACATAGAGAGAGAGTTTTCACTACAATAACTCAATTAGAGAGACACTTTCACGGCCTAAATTCAAAATTTTCATACTCATTGATGAAGTAGGAGGACCCAATTGGAAAAATCATACTCTAAAGATCATAAATTGATATTGAACCTAAAAGGTACAAACTTTGCTAATATAAAGATCATGCTTTTATCGTAGGATTATGCTCCTACTCTATTGAGCCCTAAATTCAAATATATGATTACCCAATTGGAACATATTGTAAAGCATCATAGATTGAAATCGAAACAAAAAGCCACAAACTTTACCACACTAATCGCAAAAACATTATCCTAGTGTGTTTAAAGCTGATAATTTACATCATGGGTCTCGACTAAAACAGGAGAAATCATGAGAAATTTTAATGTACCTGGAAGAGGTTGAGTGCGTCGGCGAGTGAGAGAAGAGGTGGAGAATTGGAAGAGAAAGAGAGGAGACGGCAAAGTGTAGAAGAGTCTTGGTACGAAACGGCGTCGCAGAAACGGTTTAAGTATTCAGTGATTCGCCTGTGAGCTTCACCCATACTAACGTACGCCATTGTTGTCACCTTCTTCTTCTTCGTCTAACTTATGCTTTCAGAGAGAAACGAAATCGAAGTCTTCGTTCTTGTGGTTAAGTAGAGGAAACAACAAAAAAGGAAAACAACGGAGAGATGTCTTAAAAAAAAAAGGGAAACGACGACGTAATATAAGCACACTAATTGTGAATCGTGGGAACGGTTGGACCGTCCGATTGTAAGTAATCTAACGGATCAACGTAAAGTATCTAGATAATGTTTTCTGATATTGGGCTTATTAATTCACTAGTTGGGCTACTTATGGTCCATATTAAAATTTACAATTTAATTATGTGCAAACTTTTTATTCTATAAAGTTTTTTTCCAAACTAAGAAATAGTTTTTAAAAAAAGTTGGAGAGAAATGGATCCCATCTGCATTATCTCTGAGCTTGTGGCTAAACAATACTCTTCTTCGATGTTGATTTTGTTACTCAAATTGTGACCTTTTTTTTGTAAACATAAAAGGACACTTTTGATGTCTTTTACCGTAAAAGACAAAACAACTGACAGAACAAAAATGAGTAAGCGGCTGAGATTTAACCTCAGTTGAGAAACTACGACAAGCCTATAATGACGTCTAGTATTAATTTTGACAAGATAACAAAGATGTCTACGTTCTTGTTTCCACAATGTTTTTTTTCTCGGCCTTTTTTAAGCAAACATCCATTTCCTTAAAACTCTTCCTTACACGAGAGCCTAAATTGTTACAGGTTACAGCTATATCTATTATGTCTTTGTAACAAGTAATCTTGTACAAATTTTAATGTCTTATTAGAATAGTTGAATCGAGCCTTTTTTTAATAAAAAAAATAGTTGAATCGATAGAAGTTAATCCAGGATTAGTATTATATGTTGTAATGCTAAAAGTTGGAGAATGGAGATAACTAGACAATTATGTACGATTCCTGCTAAAAATGTATGCTCTTAGCTTTTTTTATCCCTAAAAAGTATTCATTATGAAATCAAGTAATCTAAAGATCTTAGATTCATTGTTCACCACTCATAGTCTCATAGTAGGGAGCTGCTTAGTGGACGATCTTTATATTCTCTCCTTTCATACAATTCGTATTTGGAACCTTTACTCCAACAAATTAAATTCAATGTATAAATTAAAGGCACCAAAATATGTACATTTATTTTTGCCTTTATGCGAGCATAAAAGAACCATTATAACTTGACGTTTAATAAAAAGAACCGAGTTACAACCTGACTTTACTAACAGTAGTAGACTAGTAGTTTAAACTATAAAGTGAGCTTTTGGTTTTTGTTTCCAAAAACTCATTTATTTTTTTTAAATCAAGATTTTAATATATTTTAAATTGTTTATCACTAATATCTTTTAGAGTAATTTGAATTGAGAAAGGTTAAGCCAGGATTAACATTTGTGTTGTAAATGTTAAAAGTTGAAAATAACTAGAAATTGAGAGACTTTATATTTTTAGGGTTCCTACTAACATATGTTTGTATCTTTTCTTTTTTTGATAAAAAGTATTCGATATGAAAACCAACTCAACTAAAAAACTTAGATTGATTGTTCACAACTCACCAACACACCAAAAGGAAAAAGAAAATATAACAATACTCCTCAATAGTCCAAAATAAAGTATTACAAGTGGTACAATTTTAAATTTTTATCAATTACAAAAACTTTACCAAAACCTTTATTAAAAGTTTTACTATCAGACTTTTGTACGGTTTTCACGTACAGCTTTAGCTACATTACCAATCAAATCCATAATAATTAAGAAATAAATTATATTTCACGTTTAAATAATAGCAGTAATAAAAACCTTTATCTTATTTTCTTATCATATTCATATGTGTCATAAACGTTATTTTTAAATATATCCACATCATCATTGAGAGAAGCACACATCAATTTCAACAATTATAGCGTATGAAATAAAATTTTAAAAGTCACATTTTCTTATATTATTCGTTTTCGTCTTTGCGATAATTAAATGATTCTCTCGTTTTAAGCTGCATAGCAATGAAACACTTTGAATTCGCATTTCGGCGATATGGTCTCTAACAACAACCTCGCCGTCTGCTTTTGCCGGACCACCGCATCTATTTTCTCCACCAACACCGCTCCGACGATCCTCTCGTAACCTCCTCCACCACCGTTAGCCACGTAATCAATCAGCGCCGCCTGCACTGGTCCCAAACTAGGATTATACGCCGCCGATTCCATATACGAACCTCTGTACACTTTCCCGTCACAATCCACCAACGAAACTCCCGACGGACACAAACTATACGGCGCGTACGATCTATTCGCCGCCGCTAGTGCCGTTTGTTTCAAATCGGCGAAGGAATCGGTGATTCCGTTACAGACCGAATCGAGATCTGAGATAACGAGACCGTTATCGTGAGGTTCGAGGAGAAGAGGGAGATCTTTCTCGAGAAGATCGTCGGGACCGAATCGGTGAGGCAAGAAGCTTCCGAGGCGTAAGAATCCGTCTGAGTCTGCGGCGGAATCGGAATCGGCGGAGTTTTTTGGATCGGTGATTAGGATTTTGATCTCAGGCGCGTCGCGGATTTCTTGAAGGAACTGACGACAATGACCACACGGTGCGGCGGAGACGGCGAAGTTTTTGAGGTGACGCTCGCCGTTGAGCGTGAGGTTGGTGACGAGGAACTGCTCGGCGTGGATTGAGTGGTGGAGAGGGAGCTTTGGGAATTCAACATTGACGCCTAAGAAGATCCGACCCGATGATCCGAGTCCGACGGTTGCGACGTTGAATTTTGAAATCGGAGTTCGAGCGTAGGATTCCGCTGATTTGACTAGCGTCGGGAGGAGCTGGAGGACGGAGACGCCGAGTTTTGTCGCGGCGGATTCAGCTTCTTCGGATTGGATGACGAAGCTTGGCTTGTCCATTTTGGGTTGACCCGGTTTGGATCGCGTAAAATGGGTCGGGTTTTTTTTTTTGAGATAGGAGAGATCCGGGAAACGGGGAGGATTATGAAATGGAATGCCCTGTGAAACAAAACTATTTATAGATAGATACAAAGTATGAAGCTACATTACGCAATTGAATGAAGTATCTGAATTGGTTTGGTTTGGTTTGTTCTCGGTCTCGGTTCAATTTTGTAAATTTAATAATAATGTAAAATAGCTAAGATGACGACGATCTATAAAAATCATATTCAAAACTGATTTTAAAAATAAAAGCAAATACAAAAAGGATTTGGCATATGATTGTTGATTTGGATTTATAATATTTAAAATTTATAAGATTTCGGTTTTAACTAAACCGAATGGGATACTTTTTTAGTCTTTATGCAAACTACGAAAGATGCAAGAAACATGTTATTGTAACATAATGTTAAAATCGTGGTCTAAGAAAGCTCATCTTGAATTGATAATACTATATTATCGATCAAGGAACTTAGCTAGTAGTTTCGACCACGTTACGAAACTACAAAAATATTCTTATTTTGAGATTAGAAATGAATTGTATTATAGCTAAAGACAGCTTAGATTTATATAATTCTGATAGAGGCTAGGGAATGAATAATAAACATTTTAAATGCGGTGTTGTTAATTTAACAATTATTTGATTGAGATCCAAGGAAAAATAGTTAATTACAAAAAGATGTTAGTAAGATAGAAAGAAGTACACGGGACTAAAGAGAGCTTTGTATCCTTTAGCAATTATGGTTTGTTCTTATCGTTGGAACGTCACACACATTTCTCTCGATTATATTAAGATGAGAGCTCACAAACAAAAGACAAGTCTTTGTTTGGTAACCATGTTTTAACCAATGGTTAAAGATTCTCCTATAGTAGAAGAAACTGAGAGAACACTCTATTATCCAAACAACAATGCACTGTTTTAATTAGGGACATTTTGTGACAATTTATCTTTAAATAACACTTTTTTGGTCCATATCAAAAAAAGAAAATGTTGTAGCATAAACTCAACCTTAGATTAAAAAACAATATATGTATAGCCTTGATGACATATTTGCATCAATAATAATCACTTCACTGGCCTTGCAATTCAGGAAGCTTACAGCCGGAGGCAGTAAGCCCAACCTTCTATACACCACCTAATGAAACCCCAAAAGAAAAAAGTGGTGAAAATATAAAAAAACCAAAACACTCATATCCAAAACAATGTAAGAGTTCAATTTTGCTTTCTTTTCAACACCAAATCTAACAGAAACGTAAAAACAATATCCATAAAAGAAAAGAAATGATATCACAAGCTATTTCCGAGTACTCCAATATTTTCAACAACTACTACAAACAAATTTATACACAATACACACTTTAGACCCAACCTTGTTTGTATTTGCGGAAGAGATCCTCAGTCTGTGCATTCCTAAACGCACTACACGCAATGACATAAACCCATATGAGAACAACGACAGTGATGATAAGTATGAGATTTGCTTTACGCCATTCTTTTCTAAGGTTCCCCAATAGACCAGCTTTGCATGAGTTGCAATTGTAACAAAGCTGGCTTTGGTCGTTACTCCATAAGTAACAGTCTGCGTCTGCAGCCATGTTGGAAGGGTTTAGCCACAGTGTTGGGTTCACAAAGTTGTAGCCACACGCGGTGGGTGGTTTGCAGCAGCCGGACTGTGAAACAACAAGACGTTGAAGAATATGTTACAATTAGATATGAAAACAACAAAACTATTTTGCCTTATGTAAGAACAATTAAATAGTTACTTTTCAAATTAAAATATGATGATCCTTTTAAAGATATCTTATATATGTGCTACACCATAAGCTTGGCGAGAACATGTATATCTATATGATCTTGTAACATGGATTTAGGCCTATGTATTCTGAAATAGTGTGCTCTAGTTGCTTCAAACGCAAGTTTTACGTTTACTATGAATTATAATATGTTACACAATGTAAACACAAACTCTACCATATGCGTTTGGCGTTTGTGTTTACAGCGAATAAATAATCTTTGCTTAACATGCTCTAAGGTTATGGGTTGGATAAAAAAAGTATATACAAAATGCAAACAAACACAATCATGATATAAAACAATGAAACCTAAGCAATTGTTTGCTTAGTGTAAAACACATAAGGAGAGGAAAACACATGAATCTTATCACAGAATAATCCTCGTATTCCTTATGAGTAAATTTTGGTTTTGTCTCGAGGAAGAGAAATTGTATAGTTCTTTCCTAGAAATCTACTTATGTCTTCCGTCTTAATTATTCAAATAAGAAAAAGAAAGTGGGACAATATGGGAGGGATATAATTATCTATTATGTTTCATGGTGGAGACAAAGACTTGTGATTTGTAATTATTGAATCAAATCATTGGTCCAATATTTAATAATGCATGTCTAGTGACTAACGATATATAACTCAGTCAAAACCTCATCATCTAGGCTTATTTAATTATTAGTGGTTGGTTCCAATCTTGTTACAGTGACAATGGACTAGGATGACAACTTGCTAGAAATATTGTTTGGATGATATAATAATACAAATTTACCGAAATTTCTGATTCGTTAAGAATATAAGAAAACTAGATGATCATATTGCCCACAACTAAGGCCATGAATGGTAATTAGTTTTTAGATGGTTTTTGGTTTTTAGATTTTAGATTTTGAATTTTGGTTTCTGATTTCTTAATTTTTAGTTTTTGCTATTAAATTTAAAATTAATAAATAAAAAATCAAAAACTCAAAAATTAAAAATGTTCTCGTTGAAAATAATTATTTTTTACAAAAACCATAAATTATGGTTTTTAGTTTCTCTTTAAAATTGAAAGAAACCACCCAAAAACTAGTTTCTCTAAATTCAAGGAAATCTATTTTTTGAAAATCTTGAATAGTAAAAAAATAGATTTTAAAAAAATCAGAATCCAAAAACTACTTAAAATCTAGTAAACATTCAAGGCAAGTCTTTATTTCGATAATAATAAGAAAAACCTAAGATTTTATAGTTCCTACTTCCTTTGGTCAATATATTGTTCGGATAAAAAAGTTCCTGAGCTATATACCCTTAATCACTCCATGTTTCAAGCTTAAAAGACATAAAAAAGTTAATTTTAAGATTGATTTTAATTAATAAAATTTGAATGGAAAAAGTTGGAAATTTTGTCAAGTTTTGAGTTGGGATATAAAAAGACTTATCTAAAGTGAATGGGATCATTGAATTTTGTGAGTGAGATAGTGACAAAGGACAAACATTATATAAACAGATAAAACATATTTTATCATGTACATTATTGTGGGTGCATGGGTGGGTCCTTATGATAATGTATAATTTTGAATTCTGATTATATCTTACAACATAATCTTTTGGACTTGGTCTCCATCAACTTCTACACCAGTCTACTAGGAATAAATATGTTTCAATAATGGTGATTGCATATGGCCTAAATTATCACAAAATGTCACTAACTACGATATGTTAAGAAAACTAATGTAGTTTTTTCCACTTCAACACTAGAATACATAAGATTAATTAGGTCAGAAACCTTTTTTTTTTTAAGTTTTGTCAAAGATAAGGAGATATACAAAACGAAATACTGTATAACTTAAAGCTGCAAAACAAAAAAGAATATAGAGAATAAGAACAATCCTCTTTTGGACTCACAAAAGCTAAAGAGAAATTTTATAACTTTTATGAGATGAGCCACATACTTTACTTTTTTCCTTTGAAAAATGGACCTTTCTCTCTATTCGTTTGCAAGAACAAGGACAAACCGTAGGTCTCACATAATCTAGAGATTTACAAAACATTCTCTTTTACTTCGTATCTTATCTCCATTAATCATCTAATAATACTTCATTATACCCAAAATGATTCGTTGGCATCGTTGCAAAACCAATATTTAGTCTAGATTTTAACTTTAAAAAGTCGGTCATCACGGTATTATCTGTCAACTTTGTAGTTAGTTACTAGTATCTTTGAATATGTATTTTTGACTCGAAGATCTAGCTAGCAAGAAAACTTAGTTTACAAGTTACCCTATCAAGAATGAATAATCATGTAGAGAGGTGTACTACGCTTTTATTTGACTTATGGACGTATTAAGTGTGATAATGACTTTAATATCTCGTAAATATGCATCATAAATAGTATGAAAAATGCATCATAACTAAACTTGTTAAGCATGTTAAAACTGTCTTGCTTCTTGGATTCTTTCTTTGGGTCCAAAAACAGCTTAAAAAGAGCATTTGTGGTACTATTAATCCAATTAACACTATTATTTTTGACCTAAAATGTTAGCCTAATGATTTTTATTAGTATCACCAACCAATTCAAATTTGGTCAAGTGCGGGAGTATATAAAATGTTCTATGAGTAAAAGCACAAAAATAATCAACTCCACTTTCTTTACTCGAAAATGTTACATAACTTTTTAACGTTAAAATGACAAAATCAAGTTAAATGAAATTTTGCATAAAGTCAAATAGATAAAACCAAAAACCCTCTAAAATGTTACTCTTATATGAAAAAAATACTACCAAAATATATATGCCGCTGTTGAGTGTTGAGTCTCACACTGTCTTAATATGATTCATTTACCCATAATCCTAACCTACTTTAATTAACCACAGGTTGCATAACAACTACCACAATACACCAAACAAAAACAAATTTATGGGGGAGACAAATCAAACAAAGTAGAAGTAGAGGGGTATCTTAAGAAAAAAAAAGGAATAAAAGAAGAAAGAGAGAACATGCCTGGAGAGGAGTGATCTTAGAGGAGGAGTAGAACTGATCGGCGGTAATGAACTCTTGGTTGAGTTTAGGACAAACGTTAGTATCAGCCAAACAAGCCCTTAGCCTCACCCAATTCTTGGAATCAACAACGTTCTCCTTCAGCCAATCCGAGAACCCCTCAACCCTATACTCTTTGTAACCTCTACCCGGAACCTGATACGATCCATCGGGTCGGGTCACGACGAACGCAAATATCAAAACCACCAGCAAAAGCCCGATCAGTATCGCCATACAACACAAGTAAACCGCCAGCAAAGTCTCCTTGTACCTGAATTTGAAAGCTCCAAGTTGAGATCTTTATGATTTGTAAATCACAACTCACTCTGTTTTCTCTGTAAATTTCATTAAAAAAATGGTTCTTTTGATTGTTACTTGTAGGCGCCGATGAAACCAGTTGCAGAGACGACGAGGATAAGAACGCCGAGGACGACGACGGGCCAACGGAGGAGATTAACACACTCGTTGTCAGGCTTTGAAGCTAGCCATATACCTGACGCCGTTATTGGTATGGAACAGAGTAAAGCTAGTAAGTTCAGTATCGCCGTTAAGTTATTCGCTAACGCCATCAAAATTCTCTCTTTCTCTCTGACTTGAAGAAGATTCGAGTTTTTGTTTGTTTGTTTTTTTATAGAATGAAAATGAAATTATGAGAGTGAGAGGAGTGTTGATTGTTGTCTCTGTTTTTAGACTTATGAAGGTCGGTGGTTAGAGGTGATGGGATGTGTGAAAGTTTACTCCCTATTTACAGAAAACGAGGTTCGGTTATTTCCGGTCCGGAAAACTCAATTTCCGGTTTGATGTTGATTTAAAGGGTGTGGGTTATTATTTTATTCGATTAATTAAACATAGAAAATAGGAATGTTTGGTTTATGATGGAAAGTGAACTGGTAAAAAGGGATACAGTTTTTATTTTCACTTTAAATGCGATGTTATAAAGTGAACTGGGTTAATCTGGTGGTCGGACCGGCTTTTTGGGTTTTAACTTTAAGGAGTGGAATCATGTCACATGGACGGACGGACACGCGGAGACACGAGATTACTTTATGTTGGCTCTGTAAGCGAGTTTGTGCAACAGACGCGCGTTTGTGTGCGTTGTTACTGCTTTATATCGAAGAAGATTCTTCTATTCTGTGTAAGTACTGAAGGTATCAACCAATGGGAACTAACCACGTGGCGTGACGACTTAGTTTGTTTTTTACTGAGAAATTTCCGACAGAACGCAAATTTGAAAGTGAGTTCGATTGTTCGAAATTTTCTTCTTTTCCAGCATTAGAGTTAGAGGTGTTTTGGAGCGCGATTTTTCATCAGCTTGATGAGGGAAATATCGGGTAAATGATCGAAGATGTACGCTTTTTGCTTTGGTTCAGAGGATTGGTAATTGCACACAAGCTGCTCGATAGAATGTGTAACCAAAGTTAAGGATTGAAATTTATGTTCTCATCTGGTTTATTTATTGGCTTGGGCTGGTGATGGAATTGGAGAAGAGTTTGAGTCTATACCCACTTGGTTTTCAGTAGTATACGCTGGTATAGATTCAGAAACGCTATTTGCTGGGAATATGGAATAAGATGATGGGAATGTTGTGGGTAACATTAAGCGTCTGCGTTGCGTTACATGTTGACATCTGAGACCTCAATTTACTAGCTCATTGTCTAATTAAAAGATCAAAAACTTTGCTTGAGCCTTCTTCAGTTTTGGTTTGGAACTTGTCAAGTGAACGTGATGGAAGAAGAGCTTGGTTGCCCCAGCCAGACTCCAATTTTGCTTCTTGAGGAGTTCTGGTGTTGGTGTTCCCACTGACATTCAGGAAGGATTGGTTCAAAAACTTCATTTGCAAGGTGATTGATGTGTAGAATTTTCGAGAGTTTTAAGTTTTTTTTTTCCTGAACTTCTTAATGCACAATCACTTTACAAATTCAACTGAACATCGCGAACGATAAGAGCTATGTTATGTAGGGATAGAGGTCAAACAAGTTTCTGATTGGCTTGTGTAGTCAAAAGAGCATAAGAGGATAATATTTTACTTTTGAATTGAACAGAGTGGTGACATTTGTGAACTGATCATCCCAGGAATAAACTAGTATAGCTGAATCAGACATGGCTGTTATTTTCTTTATAAAGGGAAACACAAGAAGAAGACAAGTTTTAAGCAAAAATGGGAGAATTTTATGGGAGCGTTAAAAAGTCCAGATGCTTCCTAGGCTGAATGCCCATTTTCCATTTTCTTCATGGTCTCAAGTCTAAGGCCTTTGTCCCCAAACTTGGTGGTTGAATAAAGCTTCAGGTAGTCTTGAAACCGGAAGCCACTTGGATACAAGAGCTTTGGAGCTGGAGATATTATGGCATCACCAGCCGGATTGTAAAACGTAGCAATCGACAGTCTACTTCCTTGCTTCACTGTCATTACACGGTGTACAACACTCTTGTACCTCCCATTACTCAGTATCTCGACTTGGTCACCGGTATTGACAAAAATGGTGTTGTTCTTGGATGGTGGTATAGGAACCCACTTCCCATCTTTAAAGAACTCAAGACCAGGCACTTGATCATCCTGCAGGAGTAATATGATTCCCCCAGCGTCAGTGTGTTCTCTCAGCCCTCTCATGAGCTCAGGACGAGGGCATTCTGGGTATTTAGCCACTTTTGTCCCAAAAGCTGGACCTTTTGAACCAGAAAAGGCCTTCATCATGTCTTCCTCGTCAAGACCAAGATTCTCGCACATGAGCTTGGAGAGACTCTCTGCAAACTTGTGCAGTTGAGAAACATATTCATCCATCGTCTTGCTGCAATATCAGTTTCGCCCCTCTCACATTGATTAGTATAATGAGCAAACAGGTAAAACTGTAAAGCCTTTGGAACTATTTAACTTCTTAGTTACTTTACCTGAGTTCCTCTGAAATGTTTGGGATCTTGCAGATGTTTGAAGTTGGCTTATGGGAGATGAAGAAACTGCTTTCCCAATCTGCATCTGAGGTTTTGCCTTCACTCAAAGCTTTGACCATCTCTGACTGGTAAAACTCTTCTTTCAGATGCTCCTCATAGTGAGAGTTAATCATCTTCTTCACTTTCTCCATCAACTCTTTATCAATTCCATGATTATCAACCTGCAAATACACCAATTCCTTAAAGATATACAGTAGATATATGTATATCTTAGAAAACACTGGCGTTTGCATAAAGATATATAACATACCATGAAGAAGCCCCATTTATCACATGCATGATCGAGAAGTGACATAGTCTTGCTTCTGTTCTCTCCATCCAATTCTCCAAAATCAACACCTGGAATCTCCATCTCTCTCTCTTTGATAAAAACCATCTCTTCTTAATTTTGTTCTCAGGCACAGATTGGTTGAATGCAATCTGAAAAGAGTATATATAGGCAATGGAGTGAAGAGTTGAAACACTGTTCTGTATTGTGTCTTAGGAGGCATAGGTGCCTACTTGGAGGCAAAAACAATAGTTTCTTTCAATACTATTCTTTTCACTCGATTGAGTACCAATTTAAATAATTAGAAAAATGAATAAGAATCTGCTTTGGAAATGTAAAATGAACAATAGGGATTACAGAGAAGTCCAAGTTCAGTCCATACAACCACCATGTGACCAAAAGTTTTTGAATTTTTCATAATATCTTAAGGTTTTTTTTGGGTCAGTTCATTATGTTTTCTTGCAACCTAATTAATGTGAATTATCTTTCTTCTTCACAAGGAAAGTGTTTTTTTTTCTCTTTCTTATCCCTACTCATATCATATTCACTGGACCTAGCCTATCATGTCTCTGTTATGTTTTTCTTTCCACTGATTTTTTTCTCAGCGTGATTAGTGTTACAAAAAAATGTGTTAAGTTGTTGTGTTTAGTGAGGAGCTATATAGACAACTAATCAAAATGATAATATGACCAAATAATTCAGAATTTTAGTACTACTGGCTAAAAAAAGTAAGGTTGATGGATGGCATCCATATTCCATCCGACAATAGAAAAGAAATGAATGTGGGTCTAAGCGGAATTAACCGAAAGAATTGGCCCCTCCTATGGGCGCTCTCGGTTTTGAATAAATATTTTTATAAGTTTCATATATTATCACTTCTTTGTTCTTATAAAGAATTTGTGATAGTAGTGTTTAAAGAATGTTATATTTTCTTTTCTTTTTTAGCGTCGAATATTCCGGATTATCATCTGTGTTATGTTAGTCTAGTCTAAAAATCAGCACCGACACAGATATCCTTTTCACTCGTGCATGGTGTAAGCATATTCAACCATGGCGGTCCTTTAGAGAGCTTAAATGGGCCAAGACCTAATTATTTAGAAAGACGTTTTCAGTTATCTATGACCTAACTTGTTTCATGTTTGTCTAGTCTGAGGAAGAATATGGCAAACTGTTATTGAATCTTTTTTGTTTTGGTGTTGTTAATATGTTACGTCATTACATTTTTGATATGTTACATAATTGTAAATGATGGTTAATCGTTTGTGAACACACGGACTTTATCTATCTTTAACATGCGTACGTGTATTTGTGATTTTACAACGAATGATTCAACTTTTAGCATTTTGGAATTATTCAAAAAGGATTTATATGTATATGATCTTGTCAAGATATCTAAAAGGGTCGTTTGTATAAATTTTTCATGTTTTTGAATTCGTTAAGGGTCATAAGACCTATTTAGAGTTTATCTATTGTTTTAATAACTCCATTATATTGAAGCTTCTACTTCCCCAAGAGTCTCTCTTCCATTTTAAGATATTTTCTATATCAGTATGGTCTTTGCCCGATCAAGACTATATATATATCCTTCATACAACTTTTAAGTACTTCACCTTTTTTTTTTGTCAACTTCACTCTTTTCTTACGTCAATTTAAACGCAACTTTAAAGAATGAAATCTTATAACCTAAATGGAATTAAAGTGGGTGATCATAACGTAGGATGCGGATTATGTTATATAAAAGAAATCATATAATATAGCAAAAACTGTCAAATATCTATGACTCATGCCTTACAATCGACGGTTCAGAACTTCAGATTGATAATTCCGAGTTGATGCCTTGATGCAATCTCTCATGAGTCGGTGCACCGTCTCTCCATAGTTATCGCCAATCAAATGGTAGTAAAATTCTCACAAAAACTGATATGAAAGCATGCTATATCCAAACTTTGATTATATATAGTTTCGATCTAATGTTTTTTTTTTTTGTGTTTTCCCTTTTTCGCTACATTATATTCATGTGATGATTATACATTGACGATATTAGCACAAAGTACAAACTGCTAAGCTACAAATTCTAACACTGTTATTTTATAACTATTGTTATAATAATATTTTTAAATTATTAAAAAATTATTGATTTTACTACGATGTACTTTTCCAATTAAGAATTAGCAATTATCAGTCTTTTTGCTTATTAAAATGAATTAATGAAGATAAAATTTTAATCCAGTTGCATTAATACATTATTATTACAAAACAACATTCTTTGACACATAGTAATTAAAATTTCATAACAAAAAAATGATAACAACACTCATTAGTTACTATAAAAAGAAGCAGTATATATATATTTTTTTTTCTCCACACATTCATAGATAACTTTTTTTTTTCCATTCATAGATAACTTTTATTTTCCAAAAATTGTTGCAGAATTTTCCAAGTCCTATAATGAACATCTTTATCAAAAATGAGCATTTAAATGAATTTATATTAATTAAAATCTCTAAATCGTACCAAAATAGAGGTCTTTTATCTCTTTTTTTGTTTTTTTAACATATAGTCATATAGATCAATCGATACACAGAAACGAAGTTGGGTTAAACCAAAAAATTGGCTGATTTAAGAAGCATAAAAGAAAGGGAATTTTGGTGAAAATACTCCAAACTAAAGAAGCCAAAAGAGACCAAACATATACAATCAATGAATCAACCCCGATTAAAAAATAATACTATATTAAGTATTTAATGTGCAAATTCAGCAAAATCACCTTTTTTTTTTATTTTACTTTGCTGTATAAATGATTTTTGTTTATCATTCGTAGAACCACGCGCAATTCGGAGGCGCGTGTCATAAAAGACTCGGTTACGACCACTAAACCAAATAAATTGCACACTTTTTGTTTCCAGAAGCAGAATCGATGAAGACTAATTAACATTTGCCTACGCAAACAGAGCCTTAGTAACAAAATAATTAATTAATAAAAATGTTTTAATTAAATACTAAATTAAAACCAAAAAAAAAAAAAAATTAATTTCAGTCTCTCTCTCTCTCTCAATCTTTCAGCTTTCTCGTTCTCCAACCACCGGAAAGAGAGAGAGAAGTTTTAATAAGCACACGAAGATCTCTCTCTCTCTATATCTCTTTCTATCTCTAACGCTCCGCCGCGCCACAATCACTGAGATGCGGCGGTGTAGCAACAACAACACTAGCAAATTCTTTGTGATAAAAACGATGAGGCTTATTCTTCTTCTTACGCTTCTTCTGATCTGTAGTTTCTTCTCTCTTGCTTTTTCCGCCGACTCCGACGATACCGAGACTGGCTCAGTTGTTACGCGTGATGAGATCAATGGTACCTTCGTTGAGTCCAATGCGACGAGTGCCAAACCTAAGGAAGATAGTTTCGCTGATATGATCGATCGAGCACTTGAGAAAGAGTTTCCTGAGAATGACCAGAACGAAGGTTTCTTTCTCTCTCCCTCTCTCTACTAGATCTTTCATTGTTCTGCATTTTCCCAATTTCTCACGCTTGGTGTAGAGCTAGGGTTTTTGTTTTCAGAGATCAGCTTGTGTTTTGATCTTTCCTCTACTAGGGATTTATCTCCCATTGGTTTAGCTATAA
>NC_141898.1:27708765-27741696 GCF_030686135.1 Camelina sativa
TCCACGAAACAAAAAAAATATCGACAGCTCAATTTCGAATTCAAAATCTGATTCCATGAGACAAGAGTGTTCAAACAAGAGTTTTAGAGTGTTTACCTTTGTGTGTCCCTTGAGTTGAATCTTTTTGCTCAGTGGAATCTGGTAACGATTCTCCTCGTTGTCATCAGCATCATCGTCATCTGAATCTTCATCCGAGTCTACAGCAGCCGGAGGCGGCGGCGGAGGACCGATCATATCATCTTCATCATCAGAATCATTACTGTTCACGAGTCCCTTTGGTGGCAGCGGTGGTCCCATTAAAACTCCGTCATCCTCCTCTTGCGTCGGTTTAGACGGAGGAGGTGGCGGACCCATGGCTACATCATCATCGGAAGGAGCTAGACTGGAGCTATTAGGGTTACGATTCGGACCGCGTACACTTCGGAGCCAGGTTTCAGAGGAGGAAGACAGAGAAGGGAATCCGGATTCGGATTCACCGGAATTAGATTCCTTCGTGGCAAAATCAGACGAGACTTCGGCTTCGTTGGTGGCTACATCGGTGCGGCGAGTTGCGTTGTGGATAGCTTCGGTTGGCGCCGAAACATTCGATGTCTTACCGAACGAAAGAGGAAAATAAGCTCGTAGACCTTCCAATTCATCCTCCATGGCTAATCTCTTCTTCTTCTTGTTCTTCGTCAAATTTGGAATCGTATTATTATACAAAGTCCGGTGACCTCGCCGCCATGAAAATCCCGCTGATGATGTACCAGCGAAAAGAGATGGTGGCGGTTAAGCCCATAAACAATAAACATAACCATATTGGGCCTCAGAATAAAAGCCCACTAATACCCATAAATATAAATTCAGCCTCAATATAAATGCCCAACAATACCCACCTTTCACACACTTAAACAATAATTTTGTTTTTGTTTTTACATTTGCCATATCAACAGAAACACAGTAATTGTTGTGGGCAAAATTATCACCTAGAATTTTCTTTTTACATACAGTAAAACCTCTATAATTTAATAAGGTTGGGACCATGAAATTTTATTAATTTATAGAGGTTTTAATTTATGAAGAGATTTTCTCATTTTCATATTGAAAATTTTCTATTATAAAATAAGATACTTTTGTTATCATTCATGTTTTGAAAGAAGTTTCTTAATTTATAATCTTGGTTATCGTAATAGGATGAATATCAATTGTTTAATAGATTATCTAAGTAAAAATGACAAAAATGTTAAAAGTTTAGAGTTTAGAAAAAATTATTACTAATATCCTTCATGGTAATGATGAAGTCGCAAAAGATATTACGGTACCTTTAAAACCAATTACTAAAGAAGCAATTATTTATGACTTTTCATAATTTATGGATGCGATTTGAAAATACAACAATGAAAAAATTAGAGATTAGCTCCAACAAAAATGCAAATTCAAGAATAGACAAACAACAATAGAATCATATTCACTAGATTTTCTTATATATATATATCAGTTTATATGTTAATTTATGATATTGATGGGACCATATTTTTGCATAGGATTTCCAAAAAAAATATTATCTTATTATTTTATCGAAATGTGTCATTTTTTACACCGGTCCAACTCGGGACCGGAAGAATTTATTAATTTATAGCGAGTATTAATTTATGGAGGTTCTACTCTAATCATCTTAAATCCAATAAACAACTTTGATGGTTTGATAATTTGTTTGAAAAAAAAAATGAAACACATGGCTCATATACTGGAACTGGATCAAGAGTTTGATTTGTAGGTGTTTGGAGAGATTGAGTATAGCATTAATCCCCCTTATTGTCGGGATACAAATATTATTCCAAGAGTTATTTTTTTAAAACCTTATTTTTGTTCACCAATGAATTTAGTTTTTGGATCTTTCATAAGATCATCAAGTACTTTTAATTGTTTATTTAACTACCACTTGGATTATTTTTTCAAAAGTATTGAGATTCTTAAGTATAAAAAACTTGCTTATTAATTGCCTAGAAAAAAAAAAAAAAATATATATATATATAAAGTTAACTTTGCTCACTTCTCCTTCCTCCACATCACCATCCACCTAATCAACTTTTTTTTTGCATAAAAAATACTGTTTTTAATATTCATTCATTGCATGTTTATTAATTATAATTAATAATAGTAAAAAATAAATAAAAAACGAATTAACTAAAATTAATTAAATTTTAAAATAGTATAAACAATAATATAATTTTTAGTAAATATTAAAAATAATAACTATCTAAAAATGAATTAAATAAATTAAATGAAAATTTTAAAATAGTAAAAATAATACTATAAATTTGTTTTAGCAATAATTTTATTATTAAAATTATAACCAAAAAATGATTATATTCCAAAATTTAGAATGGGTTAATGATTTTTAGAATGTAAGTAAGATTTTAATGTACGGTGGAGTAAAAAAACAAGTTATGTAATTGTATTTATAAAAATCTAAACATGAAAATAAAATTGAAGTAAAACATTAGTTTCTAAAAAACATATACCATAAAGATTTATTATTAAATTTTAATTATAAGAAAGAAAAGATTAATTACTGAACTTAACTTAAAAGTTTTGATCTAAAACAAATACATTGTAAGGGGCACACTTTTTTTTTTGGAAAACTATGAAAAAGAATTTTGAAAAAATAATCTATCTAAAAAAACAAAATCAATAGTCAGGAAATATAGAAAAAATGATATGCAAGCCGTTACAAAAAGTGGCATTTAATTTGTATAACATATCTCATAAGGTATATTATCAACTGGAGCTACAATTTTATAACATGATATAAAACATATATAACAAATATAACATATATATATATATATTATCAAATGCTTTTAACCCAAAACATTGGTAAAAATAACAAATTTAAAGTACACTATGTTTTTTTTAGAAGACGAAGCTCGGGTTGCATCACAAAATTAAAATCTGCAAATAACATATGAGATTTTAGAAAAATATGTAGCTTGGATTAGTGAATAGATATTCATTGTGGGGTTTAAATGTTTCATCATTTAAGCATTCGATATGTTTAAATGGTCTCTATTATTAAGTCAACGATCGATATTGACGTTAAAACTTTTAAAATTATGTTTTCATGGGATATGAATATGGAATGAAATCTTTTAAAGATAAAAGGTCAGAATATTGTCGACAATATTATTGCAACAATAGACAATATATGTTATATATATATTAGTAAAATAAGTACGGCATTTATATAGATTTATCTTTTAATCTTTAAATTATATTCATATTCAATGATTCTTATTGATAAAAAATTTAACTAAAATCCCACGTAAAATCACAAATAGATATAACAAAGAAATTTTATCTTAAAAATATATATGTTGTATATCACTGAGTAAAGTAAGTTATATATTTATACTCAAAAGTTGGAATGATTATATTTGAGCTCAACAATTTCTATTGATAATAAATATTTTAATTAAAATCCCGCGCTGTGCGCGGGTACAAAATTCTAGTATATATATATATATATATATATATATATTATAGACAAAAAAGTTAACCAATTAACCAAAAATAATGTGAACCTAGAAATTGTAAAAAAAAAGAAGTGAAAATCATAAGTTATATATTTAAAAAGAAATGTAAAACTATATAGTAATATCTAATAATGTGATAGGTTTAATCTGAAACCATCCCTATTTGGATATGTGTAATTGAAAAATGAGATGGTCGAGGGCAAAAAAATGAAGTGGCCGAAATTTAATTAGGTCATATATTTAAGAAGTTGATTAAATGCTATTGATATCATATCCTTTGCCTGCTAATCTAACCGAAGATAGGAGAGGGTGTTCACATGTTAAGTACTGCCTTTTAACGTTGTAGTTTTGCTATTATGAGTAAACAAATTTGGTTATAGTACTATGTGAAGTTTGTGGCGATTCCCGTATACATCAAGTTTTAAACCAGATTTTTAGGCTCGCAAACAAAAAGTACAGAGATATTATACTATATACATATCATCAGCTAATAGACTGAAGAAATTGGGAAGTTGATAGTAGGGACTATATAGTTGTGTTTGCACCCAAAAGACGAAAAAAAAAGATAGTACTGTGTTATTTTAGGTATTTTGATTTCATGTAATTTTCTTTAGTAAAGATCTTTTTAAAATTTATTGGATCGTAATCTCCTTTTTCTTATGTGTGTATGAGTGTTTACAAGACAATCAGAAACATTATAATTATAATAACAAGTAATCGAAGAAGTAGAAAAAAAATACTAAAACATCAAACACGAGTAATCCTTCTTCAAGAGCACAACTCGTAGCTCACAGTAAGGTATCTAATTCAATATGTAAATATTGAAATGCTAATTTCGCCTTTTAGATTAGTATTTTAGTTGTTGGTTAACTGGAAAAAATAATTTACTGGTATTTGAAAAGAGATTAGTATACACAAACTATCATATATATGTTGCGTCAAACAATATTAATGTTGGTTTTGTGTTCTCTTATATTTACTTATCTATGTTCATGTTGTGCATGTATAGGAGATCATTCATCATATAGACTTGACTTTGTGTATCAGTGTATGGATTTGTACGTCGTAATATATATGTTGTTTAATTAGTAAGTTGATGAGTATATATATATACTTTTTTTTTTATTGGGGTTCTCTATTTAGCAATTTCTTTCTTGTATCCTCTCAATTATAACTATTCAGAATAGTATATTCTCTACATGTTGTCGATATTCAAATGTGGATTGAAAATCGTATTTAATTACCATCGTCCAGTTTTGTGGGATGTGTGGAACTCTAAAAACGTATATATGTTTGGCATTTGCTTTCAAGACAACAAAAATAATTTAAGAATGGTTGATTGTGATTCATAGAAACTGGCTACGTACCATTTTCATTTTAATCGCAATTTACCTTGGCCAGTGTTACTGTGTTAGCCGGAAATACGATAAGTGTTTAATCGATCTCTAATTAGCGTTATAAAAATCCTACTTATTAATTAATCACATGCATGAACTGTTAAAATCAATCACAGTGAGTCACCCTCTTGATAATTAATTATAGTACATTAACAAATCAAATAATGGAGATGGAGCAAATCAAATTAAGAGTATATATCAAGATTACTTACGTATGTTATAATTAGGGAATCAATTAAAGATATATTATCTCATGTCGCACGTTACTAGCAACTAGCAAGTCTAGCATACAGTATATATATATTCTGAGATTGTGCAGATTAGGAAAGTACGTATTTTTTTCATTTATTTATTGTAATATACTAATAATAAAATATAATATATATATATATATATATATATATATATATATACGAACATGTACGATCTCTTTATCAAAGAAATGTATATATAGAATTGGTTTCTTAACATACGTTATTTCAATACTCCAGTCTCCAAGATTTGACCCATGCATTTAAGTTATAGTTATACTAATAATAATTAATGGGCGGCATATAGATACGTGAGTTTAAAATTTGATTTGTTTACGACCAAATCTGTCAGGTGACGTATGGAAAATAGTAATTGAATTGATCCTTTTTTATGCACGTTCAAAATTTGTAAGAACCATCCTCACGTCTTCTTTTTTGGTCAAACTAGGTTTTATATTAATCTCAACCTCCCCACTAGAGGAGCAGTGGCGGAGGTAGCAGCTTAGCAAGCGGGTCAATTGATCCCTATAAATTTTTCAAAAATAAAAAATTACTTGTAATTTTAGAAGAAAAAAACAGAAAATAGTTACAAATATGCTTATTGATCCTTATAAAATAGTTACAGATATGTTTATTGACTTCTAAAAGAAAAATTCTAAATAAATTTTGGTTATTAGACAAAAATTGACCCCTATAAGAATAAATCTTACCTTCGCATGGAGGAATACATGTTCCAAAGAAAAGACAAGAAAGCCAAACCGGCTAAAAAAACTGTTGTTACCAGAACTAGACGAAAAACATACAAGAAAAAGATAGGAGCAAACACAACACTTAATCAACTGAAGCGAAAGAGGAATCTTTCAAGCTCGATGCCAATAGTGCTAAAAAGTGAAATGAAGTCTTGGGAATTATAGAACACAAATAGTGATCTTATTGTAACTCAAGATTGAAGTCGCAACAAGTGCATATTTATCAATCGAATATTCGGCCATAGACGCAAAGGTGACAATACACCGGATAGCTGAGCCTGATGATAGAATGAGCATCGAAGTGATTAAGACCTTCGACACCAACCTCCTTGCAACAATACCACTTGACCCAAGTGGACATTTTGAGAGGAGCACATACTCCATAAAGGAGAAATCAACCAGATTTACCAGTATGATGGACAATAATAAGTTAGTTAATCATCTACCACAAAGGAGTTAACTTGGACTTCATATTACCAAGATTCAAAGTGAAATTTGGAAAGAGCCTGCATGTTGCAATAAGGAGTCGCCCAAAGGCGAGAGACTTGCCTCTTAAGGACATACACATAAAGTCCACGGCAAAGGATAATTCTATCAGGCTTAAAGAACAGAATAAATGCATAACCTGGCAACAAGGAAAAGGAGAAGAGCTGGAGGTGATGAAAACAGAGAAAGCAGCTCCAAACTCTACTGCACGGGCATAAACCTTCAGAGCACACGACATAGAGACAAACAGAGGACTGGAAAGACTCAGTTTCAGAGATTTAGGCACAGGAGAACTGTGACACCTCAGTTTGCAGAGAGGTTTAAAAGAATCGCTTTGGCCACCTACGTCACCAAAGAGCACTTATCTTTTCGGTCAAGGGTCCTGAGAGAATTCCATAGTTAAGCTTGCTTGAGCTGGAGTAGTTTCAGGATGGGTGACCTTCTGGGAAGTGATTGTCGGAACTGTGCGAGTGAAAACAAAACATAGGAAAAGATCATGTGGTGATTTGTAGGGACGGTAAACAAATCTTTAAAGCCTGTCGGATGTAGCAAACCGACTATCGGATATAAATGGGATCACGGGGTTAATGAGAGGACGTGAGACCCATTAAAGAAGGTGGACACATGGATTGGGAGTGGACATAGGATCCACTGAGAGGTGGTGGTCCAAATGATATCAGAGCCAAACCGAGATAAGTGTGGAGTCAAGTGTGGAGTTGAGTGGGTTTACACCGTCGGGGGTGACGGTCTTGGTGTGCAAGGAGGACTTTGCGATCTATTAGTGGGGGTAGATTGTGACACCCCGGTTTGCAGAGAGGTTTAAAAGAATTGATTTGGGTCACCTATGTCACCAAAGTGCACTTATCTTTTCGGTCAAGCGTTCTGAGAGAACTCCAGGGTTAAACGTGCTTGGGTGGACCCATGGGTCAGAAGTGTATGTGGTGCCCACTAAGCAAGGTGGGCCCATAGACTAGGAGTGGACATAGGATCCATTAAGAGGTGGTGGTCGGGGAGTTACAAATTGTATCAGAGCCGAACCTAGATGAGTGTGAAGTCGAGTGGGCTCTCACCATCAGGGGTGACGGTCTTGGTGTGCAACGAGGAAGTTGCGATCTATTAGTGGGGATGTATTGTGACACGCCAGTTTGTGTAGAGGTTTAAAATAATTGATTTGACCACCTATGTCATCAAAGTGCACTTATCTTTTCAATCAAGGGTCCTGAGAGAATTTCAGAATTAAGTGTGCTTGATTTGGGTAGTTACAGGATGGGTGACCTTCCGGAAAGTGATTGTCGGAACTGTGCGAGTGAGAACAAAACACATGGAAAGATCATGTGCTGATTTTTAGGGACGGTAAACAGGTCTTTAAAGCCTCCCGGACGTAGCTAACCGACTGTCGAATATTGATGGACTCACATGCTTAGTGAAAGTACGTGAGACCCATTAAAAAAAGTGGGCCCATGGACTGGAAGTGGACATAGGGCCCACTGAGAGCTGGCGGTCGGGGCATAGGGAACATCCATAGCGAAAGACTGATGGAGGAAGGGGACATGTCTTGATGAGCCTGTGTTGGTGGGATGAGATTGGTTAAGAGTCACCGGAGATCTCAAGTACGAAACCTGAGGAAGCAACAAAGTGATGAAGGGAGGGAGCGAAGCGACAAGGAGATGCCAAACCTTTCGTGGGAAGATAGACTTGGAAGAAACAAGCAGCGGTCCCCAAATACGGGCTAGAGAGGATTCTGGTGGATCCAGGGGCTGTGGCGGATCCGATGGTGGAGGCGGCTCTGGTAGAAGCTTGTTTTCGTGGAAGGTGAATAGATCTATCAGAAGAGGAGAAGAAAAGCTCCGGCCTACAACCTCAAGAGATCTGGAGCTTTCAGCAGCGAACAAAAGAGCCATAGCTGTGGATACGGAGAAGGTCAAAGAAAGTTAAATCCGCCGGAGAAACCCGAAAAAAACCGGTAGAACACGCTGGAGAGAGATTCAAATATCACAAAGAGAGTTGCCATAAGGTAGTTGTTGGTAAATAGGAACTAACGTCGGAGAAGGATCTTCAAAGAGGGAATGCCATTGTAACTCCCACGATCCTGAATAGGATCGTAGGCCGGGACCTGGTTCGAGATGGTATGGAGATCTCGGACAAGTCGGGAAGGAGCTACTCATTAGCTCGGACAATGAGGGAAAATAAGCCAAGTATGGGACAAGCCAATAAAGACAATGACCACCTATGCCAGCCAACTGCGGACAGCTCTTGGCCTGCTGCAGACAGCTCTTGGCCAGCTGCGGACAGCTCTCGGCCAGCTACGGACAGTTCTCGGCCAGCTTTAGACAGCTCGACCAGCTGCCAGTCAGCTACCACTAGCTCGACCAGCTGCCAAGGAGCTCGATCCAGCTCGGCCAACTGTAAGGTAGTGGACGGTGCGCAGGTCAGCTAGAAAGCTTGTGATCGAACGGGCACAGCCGAATGGACATGGCCGAACAGGTATGACCGAAAGTGCATGATCGAACGAGAGCGATAAAACGGACTTGTCCGATAGGTGCCTTTTAGGGCCAAAACCGCAGCCAGTACCCTATATACAGAGGGCATGGCTCTCATTTCCAAGACATCAGCGGAAATCAGAACATTTAGTAAAATCTCGACTGTGATCGAGAGAGAGATCGAGAGAAAAGTTTCTAAGGCCGATAGTTCTACGAGTAAGGTTTGAGTGACAGAGGTACGGGTGAAGTACCGACCTTATGGGTTCTGAGGGATTGGGTAGTTAAATCATCGAGCATAAGCATATGTAATGCTCTGGTTGGTCTAGTTGGTCGGAGAAAAGAGGGTGAGGCTCGGAAGTGGATCAGGAACCGCTAGATTTGCCGGGATACGACCAAACTGATGCGCATGCTACCTCCCTACCGATCAGCGTACCATCCGGAGTGTCCAAGTACAGACGGTTTGGACGGAGAAAAGTAAACGCTGCTCGGCAGCTGGACGGGGATCTGTACAGATTCCTCGGTACACCGTCCGAACTGATGCGCGGGATAACTCTCTACCGGCCGACCGCTGTACTGGACGGATATTAGTACATAGCGTGCATTGCATGACATTGTACGACTTAAGGGAAATGTTATTGATGCCTACCTGGTTTCAGGAAAGGAGGGTGATCGCGGGAAAGGAATTGCTTAGGCGCGAGACTCATGGCCGGGAAGATGAGTGGTGGTGATATGGGTAGCTTGGATCGATTATTCAACTTGTACTAGCTTATTATCCAAACTTATAAGTTGTATCGAATCCTTTGATGATTTAATCTAATACATGAATGTTTGCTTTACTCTAAGTTTATATAATATAGACTCTAAGCATCAAATCACAGAATATGCGAATGAACATTGTTTAAAGAATGAGCCCTAAAATATGACTAAGTAGTGAATTGGGATGAGAGAACCTCACTAGCCGTAGCTGGTCCGGGGTCGGGGACTTTCAGCCATCTTGAGGAAACAAAGACCAGAGATGGCTCCTCGGGGAGTGTGCCTAGGAGAGTTACTTTTTCACTTTTTCTAGAGACGTTTTTAACACCCAAACGCTGAACCATCCTCACGTTTTAGACCACCTCCAATGGGTAGAAACCCATTACATTTCTAAAATATAATATTTTTATTTTTAGTTTTTTTATTTAATATTTAAACTAGAAATAAAAAGTTAAATCAATGATATTTTAGCACATGTAACATGAGTATCAGAAACCATTTCTAAGAAACTATTTATAATCTCACTTTTTTTTATATAACAACAACTGATTAGCTCAAAAGAGCCAATAAAAAGGAATATTGTTTACATACGTAACTTAATAAACATCTCACTTATTTTTTAAATTATTTTATTGTTTCTTTTTTGCTCTTACCTTTTACCACTATTAACTGTGTCATACTGTCATTATTACCAAACGAGGTTTAAGTCGATCGCATTTTCCAGGTCTTTTTTTTCTTCCAAATAGTGAGTTTAAATGCTATGCGTTTTTTTAAATGTGAAAAATGTGATTCTTTCTACCACATACCCATTCACAAAAACTTGTGTTGAATTACAAAATGTAAAGGATACGTCCATAACTCATTTTTCTTCTTTTTGTTGTGTTTGATGTCACTGTAGCCTTGGGCATTCGAGTTCGAGTTTTCAGGTTTACACCTATAATACTCGATCGGGTTTTATATACTATTGGGTCGGGTTTTTTTGGGTTCGGGTTTAGTTCGGGTATACCTGAAACCCGATGAACCCAAAGGATTTTCAAAAACCCGATTCGAACATGATTGAGTTTATACACCTAAAGTGAATGTTAAACACTTAACCTGAAAGTTAATCACTTAAACTCAATGTTAAACCAAAAAATAAAAAATTCAAGTCTTCTAAAACATTTTACAAACAATCAAAAAATTCAAGTATTCCAATATAAAGAGAACTTCAAGTAGACATCTTCCAAAACATCTTTCTTTGGTTCCTCATTCCTCTTTTGCATCTTCACTGTGCCATGTAATCACTTAAGGTTTTTCTGATGATGTTTCAAACTCTGAAAAAGACAATTACAAACATTGAGAGATAAGTTTTTGAATTAACACTAAAAATATTCAGATTGTAAGCAAGATAAGAAACAAACCTCTTTCAAGCTCATCCTCAAACTCAAAGTCAGCAAGTATATGTGCATTTGTAAGCACAGTTTCTTCAAACTTAATGTCTTGCTTGAGCCACTGTTATGTACACATCAAAATCTCCACTATATAGTGTGTGAGACAAATTCTATATGGGTTTATTATCCTTCCACTAGTGCTAAAAGCACTTCAGAAGCAACTGAAGACACCTGCATAGGAAAGAAATCCCTAGCTATCGGAGACAAAATAGGATACTTGCCACTGTTGACTTTCCACCAAGAGAGTACATCATACTCAATTCCCATAATCAATTCAGGATTCTCATCTTCTTCCTTGAGATAAGTATACAATTCATTTATATTTCTAACTCCAATCTTTCTATGCAATGTATCATACTTATAGTTCACCGGGTTGTATCCATCAAACTCATCCTCTATGGAGTCAAATACTCGGTTTGTTTGCCTCTCTTGAGTATTCTGAGTTGAGGACTGAGAATGAGAAACTTCCTCATTTGTTGCTGCATTGTATCTTGTAGTATATTTTTTATACATATCACAAATGATATTCAAAACTGAATCATACAATGCCTTAGCTCTTACACTCTCTTCCCCATATAGCTCCTCAAAACACAAATTTTCATATTGCATCTTCTCTCTTGGATCGAAAACACTAACAATTATCAACATCTTGTTGATGTTCTGCATGCCATCCCAATACGTCGAATTTTTCAAACATCTTCTTTGCATTTACTTCACGTCATTATCAACACTATGACAAAGCAACTCGAGCTTTACTGCTATGTTAACTATCTCACCATAACACTTGTATGCATTCATAGTAGTAGAGGCAAATACAACCAATGTCGCATGATAGAAAACATGGAGAAACTTTTCACTAACAGTTCAACTTTACGTCAATCATCTATCTGAGGAGGTCCAATCCTTTTCACTCCATTCTCAGTCTCTAAGAAATGATCATTATACAGCTTATCTTCAAACTCTATCCTATCAAATGCTCCTTTGAACTTTAATGCCCTAGTCAACATAAAAAATATCGAATTCCATCTAGTGCAGACATCTAGTGGCAACTTCCCTTTGAAAACCTACCATAGTCTATTCTAAGCTGAAATGACTTCCTCCTATTTGGTCCTAATCTAACATATGAGATTCCATTGCAGACTGCAGTCACACTTTCATCAATTTCAGCCATTCCATCCTTCACTACCAAGTTAATGATATGCCACGCATCTCATATGCATAAAATCTCCACCCAAAACTAGAGAATCTTCACTAATTAAAGAGAAAGCAGACTGAAATTGACTCAGAGCACTAGTATTAGCAGTTGCAGTACCCACAGTCACAGTAAACACCTTTTCTATCCCCTATTCAGCAAGACACTTTAAAAGAGTATTGGCGATTGTTTTACCTCTGTGATTTTCAACATGCTTGAATCCTATAATTAGCTTTTTTAAACGCCAATTCTTATCAATGTAGTGGGCAGTTATAACCATATAAATTGAACCTGAGAATAGAAAAAAACATTGATAAGAATCTTCACTAATTTAGCAAAAACATTGATCAAAATATATTGAATTTGATTTACAAAAAAACAGTACCAGTTACAGAAGAAACCCATATATCAGTTGTGAGAGATACTCTTTGCTTGGTAGTGAGAAACCATATTTTAAGAGTAGCTTTCCTCTCAACAAACATCTTTACTATGTCTCTTCCTGCTGTCCTTTTTGAATGCGACTTGTACAAGTTCACCTAAGTGGATTACATAAGAAAAAACATCAATTGGAATCATGTATATTAAAACAAGCCGAAAAAGTAAATAGAAGCATCACCTTGTTGCACAAGTGTTTAAGTGTCACTCCTTCTGCAAATGACAATGGTAACTCTCCTGTCACCACCATTCATTCAATGCTTCTCTACAAATATGCTTAGGCACGTTTCCAGACTGTAAACTCCCATTTTTATTAATAACCTGTTGACCTTCACTAGGATCTTGACAGTCCTCCCATGCCAAATATGGCTTGCATATTTTTTAGATGATTCCACAATGTTTTTGTCCCTGATTTTGTTAGACAGCTGAATTCCTTTCCACAGTAGTTGCAGTTACGTTTGTCACGATTGTCCTTCAATCTTGTGAAATATTGCCATGCATTTGATCTTGGGTTGAGAGTCTGTTGGGTCTTAGACTCAGGTTGCTCAGACTCCGATCCGGTATTACAAGTTTGTTTCTTTTTGCTCCTTCGATTAGACTCAGGTGTTAAAAACTCTTCTTCTTCGTGTATATCTCTCTCTTCATCATAAAAATTTTGGAGATGATGAATCCATCTGCAAATCATAAGTAACACTTTAAAACTAGTTCAAACTAAAACAAAACTCAAACCTAAACAAACTAAAAGATAAATTAGAACCAACTTAGCAACTATAACAAAATAGAGAGCTAAACAAACTTAAGCACATTCAAACCAAAAGTAAAAAAAAAAATTGAAGGTACAAGTTACTTATATTACTAATGCATCATCATTATCAATCAAGGAAAATATTTTCTATATCCGTAGAAAAAGAAAAACTATAATCAAATCAAAACCAAACTGCTTCACACCAAAAGACAAAGACTTCACCATCAGAATCTCCAACCATTAAAACCTTCTAAGAATCACTCAAAACAAGAGCAAAGAACAAGAATATTCTTCTCTACTTGTACTTTACCCATTTTAGCAAATTATTAAAAGATTATGCAAAACAGAAGATGAAGAGTAAGAAGACGAACCTTTGATTTCCTCCGTGAAGTTTCAGAAGGAGGAGAAGATGCGACAACTCGATTTGGTGTTTCCAGTTTGAAAATTTAGAGATAAAAACTGATTTATATTTTTTTGGAAGATGGGAAACCAAACAATCTATGCGATAAAAAAAGAATCTATAGTTTTAGGATTTAGAGATTTAGGGATTTAAGATATATATAATATAATGTGTGTATATTGGGTATCGGGTTTTCTTTCGGGTTTTTCTTCAAGTTTTAGGTAATACCCAAATCCGATCAGGTATCGAACCTTAAATGTATTATACCCTATTGAGTTTACACACTTTCCAAACCCGAACCAAATCTCTACTTCGAGTCGAGTTTGGGTTCGGATAATATGCCCAAGGTTAACCGTACTGATATTTTTTTTTTCCATATAAATTATGGTTAGAGTTTTTTCAGGACGTGAAATTAAAAAATTACATATCTCTATGCCATTATTGGGCTTTAATATATATAAAACTTTTTATAAATATTTTCCAATAACACTTGGTTTAAAAAACTACTTTTTTTCTCAAACTGCGAGTCTTTTAAGACGTTGTTAATTTGTTATTTGTGTGTTTGGGCGTGAAACATGGCAATCACATAGCTTTCTTCTTATATCTCTCGCTTCTTATATCTCTCGCACTCAAACTATTCCATTCCAACTCAGCCTCGTCTACTAGGAAACAACGTACGTGAGGATCTTTATAGCGAAAAAAAATAGCTGACCCCAAGTCTCAAAACTCAATTTTAATTTGTATGATTGGGTTTATTAGGGTCGTCATCATTTTATTTATATATATAAAAGAATATTCGAGAATCACTATCTAAACAAAGATTTAACCTCAGCAGAGGTAGCTAGGTCGGCGATTCACTGCAAAGTTATCAAACGTGATAATTGCCTACATATAAAGAAGAAAGAGTTGAGAAACATGAGAAAAAGATGTGAACAATGTCTCTCTGAAACTTCAATTCCCAGTTGAGTTTCCCCACTTCTTCTGTCTGACAAACAAAATCAGTTTGGTCTCGTGACCTTGACATATCCATTTTTATTGATAACGAATTGAGTGGTTACAATAAACATACCTGGAAGATATTTGATTCATTCAATTTTTTTTTCTTTTTTTGTTAAATAATAAATAAATAACGTCCAGGGCCTATAAATAAGAGAGATATCCACTCCCACTGAAAACCCAAAATCAATCAGAGAGAAAGAGAGCTTCTCAAGGCATACAAAACTGAACACACACAAAAAAAAAAATGTAAGTCACTGATTATTTTTTTTTTTTTATTTATTTTTTTTTTTTTGGCAAGATTTTCAGACGAAACTTATTTGATTTTTGTTGTTGTTGTAATTTTATTCAGGGAAAATGGAAGTAAGAAGGTGTTGAAGCCGATGGATTCAGAGCAACTGAGAGGATACGGACATCGAATGGTTGATTTCATTGCCGATTATTACAAAACCATTGAAGATTTCCCTGTTCTTAGTCAAGTTCAGGTCACCCATTTCTTCTTCTTTCTTGAAACATATCAATTTGGTCTGGGTTTATTATGGGTTTTGTTATATAGAACCTATTCGGATTGTGAGAAGTTGGGCTTGTATAAAGTTTCGAAATTTATCGTTCCCGGATGTTGTGAGATACCTAACTTTCTTTTAAATTTGTTAAGACCAAATTCTTGTGGTACATTGTGGTTTCTTCTTTTTGTTGTGTTAATATCTTCTCTCTGCTTTAATATATTCACAACTGTTTTGGAATTTTTAACTTTGTTGTGATGCAGCCTGGTTATCTTCATAAGCTTTTGCCTGATTCTGCACCAGACCACCCTGAAACTCTAGATCAAGTTCTTGATGGTGATGATTACATTATTTCTTCATTTTGTTGAGCATTTTCTGATGAACATATAGATACATACTAAGCCCCTGTTTTATGCAACCATCTTATTTGTGTTTTTTTTTTTTTTTTTGGCAGATGTGCGGTCGAAGATCTTGCCTGGAGTTACGCATTGGCAAAGTCCGAGTTTCTTTGCTTATTACCCTTCTAACAGCAGTGTCGCCGGTTTCTTGGGTGAGATGTTGAGTGCTGGTCTTGGTATTGTTGGTTTTAGTTGGGTTACTTCTCCAGCTGCCACCGAGCTCGAGATGATCGTTCTTGACTGGCTTGCCAAACTGCTCAACCTACCCAAGGAGTTTATGTCCAAAGGTAATCACTTCAAAACAGTACAAAACTTGTTTGCTTGTATTATAATAAGACCTTAGACCTAATAATAAGTGTGACCTTAGACCTAATAATAAGTGTGACTTGATTGATAAATATATTGTAGGAAACGGAGGTGGAGTGATACAAGGGTCAGCTAGTGAAGCTGTTCTTGTTGTTCTGCTCGCTGCCCGCGATAAAGCCTTAAGAAGCGTTGGCAAAAACACACTTGAGAAGCTCGTTGTCTACTCCTCTGACCAGACTCATTCAGCTTTACAGAAGGCTTGCCAGGTGCGTTTTGCATATTTTGAAATCAAAGAGTCTTTGTAAAATAGGAAACTAATATTCTGCTGGTTAATTGTTGACAGATTGCTGGAATCCATCCAGAGAACTGCAGAATGCTAGAAACCGATGCCTCTACAAATTACGCTCTGCGTCCAGAATTGTTTCAAGAAGCTGTTTCTCGGGATCTTGAAGCTGGACTGATTCCATTCTTTTTATGCGCTAATGTAAGAACTAGCATATTAATAATTGCTTACCCTGTTGAAGCATTTCTTCTGAAAAGTTCATTTGTTATATTCCAGGTTGGAACCACTTCTTCAACCGCCGTTGATCCATTAGCTGCACTAGGAAAGATCGCTAACGTTAGTTATTTCCCATTTCCGCAAAAACTTCATAGAAGAAACTTTTAAGGCATAGAAAGTACTGCTGATGCTATTTCTCTTGCTACATTTCTCAGAACAATGAGATATGGTTTCACGTGGATGCAGCGTACGCTGGAAGTGCTTGTATATGTCCAGAGTACCGACAATACATCGACGGTGTAGAAACTGCAGATTCTTTTAACATGAATGCTCACAAATGGTTCCTCACTAATTTTGATTGTTCACTTCTTTGGGTAAAGGTATAGTATAGATCAGTACACTTTTAATCTCAAATTCTCCTGTCTTTCTCTCTTTACGTATATAAGAAAAGGATTAATATTTGGAAAACAGGATCAAGATTCTCTCACTGAAGCGCTTTCAACTAATCCAGAGTTTCTCAAAAACAAGGTAAGAAATATTTTGTTCTTCACAAAAAAAAGATTACTAGTCCTAATATAAACTTTATATATTTGGCCAGGCCTCTCAGGCAAACTTGGTTGTTGATTACAAAGACTGGCAAATCCCTCTCGGACGAAGATTCAGGTTCTTTGCTTTCGCAGAAAATCAAATTTGAGATTTCTGAAGACTAGCTGGATCTGCTTTACATTTGCATAGATACACACAATCTGAGTTTTGTTTTGTTTACTGACAGATCATTGAAACTATGGATGGTTTTACGACTCTATGGAGCTGAGACCTTGAAGAACTACATCAGAAACCATATCAAACTGGCTATAGTTTTCGAACAACTTGTCTCTCAAGATCCTAACTTTGAGGTAACTGTTAGAAAAACTTATTCTGGAAAAAGATTCTTGCAAGAAGGTTAATAAGCGGATTATTCTCGTTTGCAGATTGTCACACCTCGAATCTTTTCTCTTGTCTGTTTCCGCATTGTGCCTGCAAACAACGATGAAAAGAAGTGTAATAACCAAAACCGCAAACTCCTAGACGCAGTGAACTCTTCAGGGAAACTCTTCATTTCTCACACTGTAAGTGACTTGTCTTTCTTCGTGTTCTTGATCTAGCTGAATAATGTTGTTAATGAATCAATTTAAATGTATTTGCGTTACTTGGGAGACAGGCTTTGTCGGGAAAAATCGTTCTACGTTGCGCCATAGGAGCACCATTGACGGAGGAGAAGCACGTGAAGGAGGCGTGGAAGGTTATTCAGGATGAAGCATCTTTCTTGCTTCACAAGTAAACATGATATGAAAAACCAAGAATAAAGCGGTTTTTGCCAACAAACCGAAGCTTTTCGGTTTGGTTTGGTTTAATTTGATTTGATAATAAAATAAAACAAGGTGAATGTCGGTACACTTTAGCACGGTGATCTTGTATGTACGTATATCTATTTGATTGTGGTTAATTTACGTAACTAATAATAATATAGAAGTTTGTATTTTATTGTTAGAGCAAATCCAATGGTACACCAAATGTTGCTCTAACTCTATATTTGGTATAAAACCTAAAATACCATCTCTAATTGTGTTTCAATTATTGCTCGAAAAATAGAGAAATGAATAGTGTTGCTCAAAACTATAAATTGTTCCCTCAAATTTGATATCTTATAATTTTATATCTAAACAAAGTTATCAATACAATAAAAGTACAATGTGTTGCTCTCCTCTTCTGACACATCAACTTTTATATAATGTGTTGCTCTCCTCTTCTGACACATCAACTTTTATATAGAAGCAGAGACTGATACATCAATTAAAATAGTTAGCCTATCAAATTATAACAATTAATACATGTCAGTTTTTTTCTTCCTTATGTGGACAAGCAAATCAAAAACGATTTTGATTAAACGCAGTGATTTATGTTCTTCGTATTTGTTTGCTTCTTCTGTCCAATATCCGGCCAAAGCTCTGATTTTGCGACTGCTAAAACCTTCGGAACTCCCTTTATTTCGTTGGACGATCATCACCTTCCAGAAAATTTCAACCGGAAACGTTCGTCCACCATCAGCTTCATCTCCGTCGAGTTCTGAAGACTTTCAACCAATCGAAGAGCTTCCTCTGAAGCTACAAGAGATAGTGAAGTTATTCCTATCGGGACAAGAGCCGAGAGCTAAATACATGCAGCTTATATTCTACGGAGAACATCTTAAACCACTCGATCCTCGATTCAAGACGAGGGAGAATAAAGTTGAAGATTGTGTTTCTCAGGTTTGGGTTAGGGATTTCTTCGATGACCAACACAACGTTGTCTATGAAGCTGATTCTGATTCATCTATCACTAAAGGGCTTGCTGCTCTTTTAGTCCAGGGTTTATCTGGTAGACCTGTCCCTGAGATTTTGAGGGTTACGCCTGATTTTGCTCTTCTTCTTGGTTTGCAGCAGAGTCTGTCTCCTTCTAGAAACAATGGATTCCTTAATATGCTTAAGTTGATGCAGAAAAAGGCTCTTCATTTGGAAGTCAAAGGTGAGGAAGATTCAAGTTCTGGAGAGAGTTTAGAATCCAGCTTCGTACCTACTCCTGAAACAAACGGTGGAGCAAGTTTTGTGGTTGACAAGGAATTTTCTGCATTCGTCACAATACGACATCGTCGAGGTTCGCATCAGCTCTATTTCATGCATCACTGGTTTTGATTTCAATTTAATTTGTGGTCCATTCTTTTTTACCTTGTCGTGTTCAAGACTTTGTTCTGTTCATCAATCATCACTGGTCGCACCGAGAATCAAGTTCTGTTCTGGTAGTGGTGGTGGTGTTTTAAATTCCGGTAAGAGGTGCGTGGCGAGGTGTAGCTTAGAAACAGTGAATGTTAGGGTTGGCCAGGTTACGGAGGTTGATAAGGATACGTTCTGACCAATCGTTAAAGCCGTCGGTGATAAGATTGTTATTCTCGATATGTACACTCAGTGGTAACGTTTCGATCACTTCTTCTTATGTGTGTGACTTTTGCATACCTTGATTGCAATTCATTTAGAGAAAAGGTATAACGCCAGTCTCGTTGTTTAATTTGTAGTGAACAATGTGACAAATTTAGTTAACTTGAGTTTAAATATTGCAGTGTTCTCTTTATACTCATCTTGTCCTTTTAATTTGCTTTTTAGACTAAGAAAACCCTTGCAAAGGAATCTCCATCTAAGCTAAACGATGACTATTCTTCTGAATAGGAGGGTGATTCTTCTTTGGATGAAGTAGGAATTGTATCATAAACATTCTTCTAATGTTAGAGTATTGCAGAACTTGTTTTTTTTTTTAAATTGATTTGTTAATTAAGTAGGAACTTGCCCCTGAAAAGAAGAGACCAGAACCTCTTGAGAAAGACAAGGAAGAGAGCAGCTCATGTTTTCCCAACCAAATGAGTTAAAATCAGATCAATCAGCTATTAAAACTTTTATATTCATTTCATGTTTCTGATTTTGAAATTGTCCAGACGTATTAACGAATCATTTGATAACAAAAGAAGAATTGACTCGATACCTACTGATGCAGGGAAAAACAATCTTCAAAGCCTTATTATTTGATTGATTTAAGAAACAAATACAAAGAGACCAACTCTCTTTTTTTACTAATAAAAGAAGATGAAGACAATGATTTTTTTTTGGTAGAGAAGAAGAGAAAGAGCGGGTTGTGAAGAAGGAGGACAATTTTGGAATTCTCACTTTCTCAGGAATGAAGAACCGGTTATCAAAATTGTATGTCCCAGTTTGTTGTTTGTGTTCGGATAATAATCTTGGTTCGTTAGTTTTGGTATTTCTTGGTTGGTTCGACAAAAGTAATAATAATGTTGTTTGTCCATGTAACTTATGATTGTTAATTTAAAATACAAAAAAACGAAAACTGTATCATAATTTTTTTTGTTTAAATTTAGAATGTAAGTCTTACAGTAGTTGATCGTCACAATCCAAAGTTGAGAGAAAGGGAGTAGGCACATTATGTTTTTTATCCAATTTTTAAATTAATTTTATTTTCATGAATTTATGTATACAATACGATTATGTGCATAAAACATAATCAATATTTTACTTGATTTTTTTTAATAACTTTGATTACTAAAAAATTAGTGTGTAACTAAGGTATACTAATGTATATATCATCAAATTTATAAAAATTCATAAATGATGTTTTTATTAAAATTTAATGAAGTCAAAGAGGTTTAAAGAAACATATAGTTATAACTTAATTCTATGCTGATCTAATATAGTATAACATATACGTGTTCTTAAAAACTGATATATATATTTATTACAAAAAATAATTAGTGATATGTGAGATAATTTTGTATTATTAAGCTATTATATATTTAGCTTTACACAAGTAACATTCATAAATATGAAATATATAAAAAATTATGAAATTATGAAATTAATAAATAGTTGACCAATACCAGAAATAGAATAAATAATTAGGATAAGCATTTTATTGAATATTTAAAATTTATTTAACATATCACTATGGGAACTAATTTTGTGATTCTCTACTTTTTTGTAAGGTTTATTGACTTACTGTTAGACTTCCATCCCATGATCCCAATAAAGGCATGTAGAAAATGGTTTTGATCTCTAATCCTCTTGTTTTTTTTTTGGTAGGAAGCATGTGTAATGGAGCATGATTTTAAACTATATAAGATTAGTTTATTAAATTTTTTTGTTTGGTATAAATTGAAATTAAAATATATTTTAAGAAAAATATCCCACGGCATAGAGCGGGTGTTAACCTAGTATAATTAATAGTTATATTTAGATAAAATAAACTCATCGTGATTGATGATAGTGGAAAATAAATGGGTAATTGACAAAAATAGCACACATTTAAGTTTTTGTTCCAAAACTAGCACACATATTCAAATATTCCAAATTTAGCACAAATTTGTATGTCATTAAAAATAAAATATTAATAAATTAAAACAATAATCTCTCACATCTGAAACAAAATCGTGACATTGTAACCACCGTGTTCTCTCTCACTCCTCCCTCTCCGTCGATTCCAAAACCAAATGCAAACGGTGTACCACCGACGAACCCAATCAGATCTGAATCGGAGGTGAGTCATCGTCGGTCAATCAACGGTGGTATCACGTTCACATATTAGATTCATGATTCTTCTTCTTCCCTGATCATCTTCGTCGTCTTCGTGTCACTGTTCATCATCTGGTCTTCCTAGTATAAGCTTTATATCCATTTTCACTTGCTATTCTTCTTTTATTGTAGAAATTGTAAGCATTGTAACTTTTATATGTATGTGATTTTGACTTTTCTAAATCCCTAAAAACGTAAATCACCATATTCTTATCAATTTAGTTAGGCTAGTATTTGAGGACATAAACAAACCAGAACTTGAGATGATTCAGTGTTGGTTTTATGTGTGTATGATTTGCAGTTGTAATTTTTATGTGTGTGTGATTAGGATTTTTGATTATGGAAGTCTCGTTCTTTCTCACTTGAATTTGTTGCAGAAATTAAAGAATCAAGTTATTGTTGACTGCAAAATAATTTATATGAGTCTACTTGACTTGGTCGTTCTTTCTCTTATGTATAATATGTTGTCATCCTTATTGATTGTTACTTGTGTATTGTTTATTGTTTGTTGCTTGTGTATTGATGTGTTTCTTAGTCACATTTGAAAATTCATGAAGCATTGTTGCAAATTCATAAAGACTTTCCTGAAACATATTCCTTGTTTTCATTTTTATTGCAGGAAATTGGGATTGATCATTGCTTGTTGGAGTTTATCTTATACTTCTCTCAATTGGGGAGATAAGAGTATGTAATTCAAAATTTGTTTTAGTTAGCTTCTGATTACAAGGTAGTAGCAGTATTGCAGTAGTTGTGGAATTGTTCTCATAATCAGTGCATCTAATACAATACATGATGTGTTTGGATCTTATTATTGTGGTAACATTGGTAGTTCATGTTGTAATTAACTTTGTAGAGACACATATATGGTCAGAAAGAATTGGAGCTGCAATAACACTCAGAATCAAAGACGAACGATGCTCATACAAGATTGAAGGCTTCAGTTGCCATATTAGATTGAAGTTTTTACATTTTGAGTCTTTGTATTCACATGATCTTTGTTTTAGCATTAGGATTTTGGTTATGAAAGATAGTTTGGATGGTTTTCACCACAAAACTTGTTTTAAAAACATATTCAAGAAGGTTTTGTATTAATTATCTCGATATTTTGGTAGATAGCTATGTTTTCACCGGTAAACATATAAGAAGGATTTGAATGTAACATTCAGGAAGGATTCTCATATATCTATGAATGATTTCTTGAATTTCAGGAAGACCGTCATGAAAAGAAAAAAAGAGCATTAGGAAGGAGTCATTGATGTTTATGAAGAACTCCTTGAAATTTAGGAAGAATTCATTGACGTTTAGGAAAATCTTCCTAAAACATCATGTTGGATATTTCTATTTGCTACCTTTATTGTAAAACACAAATATGTGCACATAATCAAATCATTATACATCACTAATGAAGTAATATGTGATACAATAAAGCAAAACACATATAAAGAGATTTAAAAACACATTTTTAAAAATTTAGGAATGATTCCATAGCTTTTAGGAAGGTGTTCTTGAATTTTAGGAAGACCTTCCATAATGACGAACTCAAACTTCCACTCAAGTGCCCATTTTCCCATCTTCATCATCAACTCTCTACTTTGTTCTTGAAATACTTGTCATCATGTATATCATCAATCACTTGAGTTAGACCTGAAAACCTTATTTGTCATCATGTATATCATCAATCACTTGAATTTGCAGGTTGTATGTCTGTGAAAAATTGTAGCAAAATCTAGTTGTAGGTTCTTCGTTTAAATATGATTGATGATATGCTCAAATTAATCCCTGGAGCTACTCTCTCAAACTAGAGATCAATGTAGTACTTAGGGGTCAAATTCACAGAGACTCAAGATCAAACACAATAAATTATAGAGTTTTGTTATTACACTAAACGAATTAAGTTGTATTAAAAACGAAAGAAGACAATGCAAAATATTAAATCAAAGGTTGTAAATTCAGAAAATCAAAAGGTTATACCTAGGGAATTTCTCTGGTAATTATGAAATATTAAATCAGTAAATTAATTAAGGTTCAAGCAATTAAGAACAGATCTAGAACTCTAAACAATTTTGTAAAATAATTCAGCAATTATTATCTAAATTTAAAACCAGAAAATCCAAATCTCTTTGTAAAATTCAAGGTTAAAAATCAGCTTTAAAAACAGCTTTAGTTGGTTCACAAAACTACTAAATCAAATCTCTTTGTAAAAGGTAATTTTTTTCATCTATGGTTTAATCAGGAAAACAATCACATTCTCACATCAATTTATTTCCCTTTTTTTTTTTTTTTTGAACAAAAACGACCTTTTGATTTAATAAAGTTTAGGGTTGAATACAAACAAAACGTAGAGCCTCCTTTGCCAGGAGATCTGCGTGATGATTCTGAGTACGAGGGATGAAATTGAAAGAGCAACAATTGAAATTAGAGGATAGAGAGAGGACATCGTGGAGAGTCCCATGAAGATCCTTCTGATGGAGCTTCTGATTAAGCGCTTGGACCGGCATAAGCGAGTCGGATGCGAAAGATATGTCCCTGATGTTCGATTCGAGTGCAACTCCCACTGCTGTGAGAGTTGCCAACGCTTCGGCCATCAAAGAGGAGTTGACATGAGTCATCGTGGTAGAGCCTTCCCTTTGGATCTGATCAAATTGATCCTTCAGCACCCATCCTAAACCAGCTGTACCGTGACACCACACGGCATCGGTGAAGCAGGTTAGGGTAGCTCGAGATCGGGGGGGGGGGGGTTGCGGGTTAGTTCTGGGACATTGATCGGGTTTAGGTGAGGGCAATTGGCATTCTTTGGCTCTTTGCATCGCAAGGGACAAGGTTTCCTCAGCAGAGACGATCTTCTTGTTAAAAATTAGCTGATTACGGGTAGTCCAGATAGACCAAAGCAGCCATGGGGCAATGGGGCTAGTCCCTACACCAGTTGGAGGTAAACAGGTAAGTTTATTAGCTAGATCGATACATTCCTTTATTGATTTGATTGTTCCCACCCGTAAGGTGGATTTAACTGGGAGCATGGACCAGGTTTTTGCTGCGAAAGGACATTGGAAGAGAAGGTGTAGGATAGTTTCTTCACCATCACAGTGAGGGCATTTTGCAGAGTCACTGACAGAGCGGTGTAGGAGGTTAGCACCCATTGGGAGGGCATTGTGGGCTGCTTTCCAAAGGAGCAGCTTGGTTTTTGGGGAGGTTTTGAGGGACCAGATACATTTGTGCCAGTTGAAATCTTCTAAGCTGGTCGGGTTGTCCTGACACCCTTGAGTTGTTTTTATCCTCAGAGTTAGTGGACTCAAAATAGCCCGATTTTGCCGAGTATACACTATCTTTGGTAGGTAACCATGCCCATATATCCTTAGCTCCTCGTAGACTTGGTTTTAATAGCCGGATTTCTTTTTCATACGCTGGTAGAATGTGTTTGATGAGCTCCAAGTTCCATTCTCTGGTACTTGGCAGGAAGAGATCTGATACGGTGAGGTTCTGTGTAGTTTCGGTGGGAGGGCCCATTGGGGCAAGTGGGGTAGAGACAGAAAGCCACGGTGTTCTCCATATAGGGATGGAGGTTCCGGATCCTACTAACATACCGAAATTGGATTGGAGTAGATCTCTACCCAGACAAATACTCCTCCATCCATGAGAGGCTGATGACGGTACTTTACACTCCAAAATGGATGAGTTTCTACAATATTTTCCTAGGAGGACCTTTGCTAGTAGGGTATGTGGTTTTGTCAACAATCTCTAGCATAATTTTGCCAGTAGGGCTTTATTGAAGTGTTTTCTATCTCTGATACCCAAACCACCAAGTTCCGTTGGTTTTGTTATCTTTTTCCATGCTAACCAGGACATCTTCTTCTTTTCAGGTTTTGTGTCCCACCAAAATCTTGTAAAGGCTGATTGGATGCGTTTGCAGAGAGATCCAGGTAGTTGGAAACACGACATGGTGTAAGTTGGCATTGCGGATAGAACCGATTTAAGCATGGTGAGCTTGCCTGCAGTGGAGAGAAATCTAGAGGACCAACTGAGAGCTTTCTGTTTGATACGGTCAACTATCGATGTAAACAAATCCTTTTTCTTTCTACCAAACAGTTCAGGTAAACCAAGATACTTACCCTGTCCTCCCTCCTTTTGTATGTCGAGTATAGATTTTGCTTGAGCTCTCGTGAGGGGTGGTGTTTTCCCAGAGAAGGTAATCGAGGATTTAGCCTGGTTTATTTTGTGACCTGACGCTGCTTCATATTTTTGTAGTATACTTTTTAACTTGCGACAACTTTGTTGATCAGATCAGATGAAAAACATGGTGTCGTCAGCAAAGAGTAGGTGGTTTACTCTGGGGCTCCCTTTTGCAACTCTGATGCCAATAAGGTTTTCCATCTTTCTGAGCTTTCAGGCAAAGACCCGATAGAACCTCGCTACAGAAAGATAGGGGGAGAGAGGGTCGCCCTGTCTGATGCCTCGTTGGGGAATCACCATGCCTTTTGCTTGATCATTAATAAGGAAAGAATACGAAACCGTGGTGACGCACTGCATAAGCCATCCTATCCAGGTATGGTGAAAACCTAACTTTTTTAAGGCTGTCTTTATAAAATCCCATTCAAGTCTATCATATGCCTTACTTATGTCTGTTTTAACAGCCATGAAGCATCTCTTCTCAGCTCCTGACGACTTTAGGTAATGAAGAGCTTCGTGTGTGATTAAAACATTGTCTGAGATGGCTCTCTGAGGCACGAAGGCGGATTGGTTTTCAGATATGCATTCATGTAGAACAGGTTGTAGTCTTTTTGCGAGGAGCTTAGCGATAATCTTGTAGTAGACTGAGCAGAGGGCAATTGGTCTATAGTCAGAGACTTTCTGTGTTGTTGTCGTCTTTGGAATGAGTCTGACGTGTGTATGGTTTATCTTCTGTGGTAGGATTCTGGAGATGAAGAAAACTTGAACCTCAACAATAATGGCATCTCCTACATTACAACAGTTTGATTGAAAGAAGCTAGCTGAGAAGCCGTATGGTCCTGGGGCTTTATCCGCATGGATATCAAAGCAGGCATTTTTGATCTCTAGTGGAGATGGCAAAGCAATAAGCGTTTCATTCATTTCACGGGTAACACACGGTTAGAGGGTTTCTTGAACCACCTTGTTTCTTTCTCCCTCCTGAGAGGTAAATATATCCTGAAAGTAATCAGAGATAGTTTTAACGATTTCCTTTTCCTCATAAACTTTGTTTCCTGAGGGTGATTCTAACACTGAGATATTGTTTATGGCTCTTCTGGTTTTTGTTGCAGCGTGGAAGTAACCCGAGTTCTTATCTCCAAGGGTAAGCCAGAGCTGTCTGCTGTGTTGTTTCCAATACTCTTCCTCCTGTTTGTATGCTGATGCAAGTTTTTGGTTTAAATTGTCTATGGTACTTTGACTCGCATCATTATTGCACATAGCTTCTTCAAGTTGATCACTAAGAGCTAGGATATCTTGTTTGCTAGTTAATAACTGCTCTTTACTCCACTTGATAATAGCCACTCTACACAGGTGTAACCGGTGATCGATGGAAGCAGTAGGATCTGAGTTCCACGCTTGAAAGATAAGTTGACTAACCTCAGGATTGTCTTTGAATCTTCTATCATACCGAAACAGGTTCTTTCTATATTTTTAACAGGATCAAAGGAAGTTACGAGGGGACGATGATCCGAACCTTCGAATCTTAGATACTCGCTTCTGCCAGAGGGGTAAGCCATAACCCAATCACTGTTTGCCATTGATCTATCTAGTCTGCACCTGACCACATGAGAATGTCTTTTTCTTCTCCATGACAGGAAGTTACCTGTGTGTTTCAGATCATAGAGGTCACATGTCGACATGAAGGTTCTTAGATCAGTGTAGGAGCCTTCTGAACGTTCTGGACCTCCCACCTTCTCATCACTGAAAGTGATGTCGTTAAAATCTCATGTGACGAACCAAGGTCCTGATCTGGATTTCGCGAGGTCTTGGAGTTGATTCCACACGTGGATTCGGTTTGCTCTCTCCGGTTCACCATACAAAAAGGCCGCAAAGAAGGTTCTTCCTTTAGCTTCAACTTTAGTGTCAATAAAGTGCTGGTTGGAGTTTAAGATCTCTACATTCAAATTTGATTTCCAGAATATAGCGAGGCCACCCGCTCCTAGGGAGTGAGGGGGAACCAGATGGTGTTGTGGATAATCAAGCCAGTGGAGTGTCTTATGGACTACATCATTCGGGTTCTTAGTTTCCATCAAGAACAAGATATCAGGGTAAATCTTCTTACGAATCTCCCTTAATCTTTGAACTGTTGTGGGGTTCCCCAGTCCACAACAGTTCCAGCTCACCACCCTTAAGGAAGAGGGGTTGGCGGTTTCTGAAAATCTGCCTTTCTCTTTTTGCTTGCAGGGAAGATTGTTATTTTAGGTGAGCTTTTGGTCGCTGGAGCTCTAGGGGGAGAGCTTGAATGACTAGGTTCCTTACTCTTTTTTGAGCAGGTCGGGGCGGACTTGATCTTGTAGGCGCAGTTGAGGTACTCGATTTCCTTGGGGACCCTTGAGCAAAATTTCTTTTCTGAGTTTTTGCTCCTAAAAGCTTTTGATTTGATTTTGCTACTTGTTTTTGCAGTGGGGACGACCACGTCCTCGTTTAGACGATCCAGCTCCAGCAATTATGTGATGCCAGCAGGTTTTTTTGGGACGATGTCATGGGAATTTGTTCATCCTGGAGTCCTTGACTAGAGGTATTTTGAAGCTGGGAGGAAGCAAGGTTTGATGCTAGGATAGAGTTCGCAGTAGTTTCCACCATGTCTTCTTCTTCACTGTGTAAGACTCTCACTCTTCGGGCTGCACTTTCAATAGGGTCAGGACAGGAGATGTACTGAATGGTGACCTCCTGCAGCTCGTTCAGGATTTGTTCGCGGGAAGGGAGAGGCGGTAGTGTGTCAAGAGAGTCAGGAAACTGAGATGGGGGAATGGTGGTTTTCGCAGTGGGGGGAGGGGTTCTCTGGGGCTCGAAGATTTCAAGGTTGCGTTCTAGGGGGGGGTCTCCTCGCTCTTGATGAGACAGAAAGTTCTGCTAGACTTTCAGCTGATGACATTGTCTTTTCTCTCCATAGGGTGGTACGAGGCGGGGGTTGAGAATAGTGGAGATTTCTCCTGCGAGGATAAGAGGGATCCTCCCGACTATATGAGGTGCGTGATTTTTCTCTCTCAGGCTGAGTTTCGGGGTGTGTTCTTGGGTTGCTGTAGGAGATTCTTCTTCCTGTTAGACTTTTGGAGTTGTGGTTCATGTCATCAACCTGTCTCTTCCTTGAGAGGGAGTTCTGTTGGACTTGGTAAGATCTATCAGCATGGTGGGAGGTATCTCTTGGGGGCAGAAAATTTTCTTGGGGAGTGTAGTAGTTCCTAGATGAAGATTTTTGGGCTGGTTTAGGTTTTCCTTGGACTTCCTTTAAAGATCCTTCCTTCTTCTCTTTTTGCAGTCCCGGACAAGATGCCTTATCGTGGGTAAGAAGAACACAATGGCTACAGTGGTTCTTGAGATTCCTATATTCCAAGCAGAGGAGAGCTTCACTACCATCAGAGAATTCCACGATGGTTTCCTTTGTTATAGGCTCCAGACCATCTAGTAGGATTTTGACTTGTACCGAGGAAGAGGTTATTTCCCAGTCCAGAATTTCACCTAGAGCCTCACCTATAGACTGGACCATTTCGTTTTTCCAATAGTGTTTAGGTAAACCCTGGATCTCAATCCAGAAGGGGAGCAGCGAGGACCCTGTTAATGTCTTCCTCAGTTTCGAACTTGAACTGGAAGATACCTTGACCAAGATCTGCTCCTTCTGCTTTTCCTTGCAGGTTTCCAGCGGTTCAGGAGAAAAGGAAAGAGTGCGCGCATTCTTTGTCATACAGGGTTTGTGAGGCGACCAATAAGTGTGAGGGAATTCTCCTCTATTAGATCAGCTGTATCAAGGTTCGGGCCTCTGATCCTCTTTTGGGGGGTGGCGAGAAACCCCAGATGGGTTCTTTTCCTTTGAGGTAGTAAGGAATCCAGGTGGACATGGTGTTTGGCTCAATAAGAGGGTGGTGCAAGACGATGTAACCACGGAAGCGGGAAAGCAGTAACAACTTTGAGGGTTTCAAAGAGCTTTTAAAGGTTTGGTTTTTCGGTTGGATGGTAGTAAATGCAGTGGGGGAAGCTATAAACTCCGATTATCTCATTCGATTAACACAACTAAGAACTTGTTTTTGGGAAAACTTGGAGATCTAGGATTACCGAGGAGAAATTTGAAAAGGATGCTCGAAGAAGCTGTCGTTGGACCAGCGGTTAAAGGGTAAACTCAGTCGTTATTGGTGGAAAGGGGTGGTTGAGATCTGGATAAAAGACTTTCTCATGGCTCCTCGGGGAGTGTGCCTGGGAGAAAAAACCTCGTACGGACGTTTAATAATTTTTTTTTATCAATTTATTTCTCTAAGATAATAATTCTAGGTGATTAATCAAGAATTATTATGAAGAACAACCAAGGATGAAGATCATAAAAGATAAAGAACCCTAAAAATCACAGATCTAATAAGCCATAAAAAACCCTATGAAAAACCCTAAACCTAATAAGCAAATTACTCAGACATGTTTAATGAAGAACAAATCATAATTCTGAATAACATGCAATAGATATTAAAAGTAAAAAGAGGGACTTTAGAAATCTTCTCTCTACATATGAAATCAGATCCTTCTCTCCCAAAAGCTCTCAATAATCTCTCTCTCAAAAACTGATAGAAAATAACTTAAGGGTTTCTCACCCCTAAAAATACTATATATATATATATCCTAAAAACACGTCAGGGACTTGTGTTGCAATTGTAGAAGACTTTGGGCAACTTTGTAAAATTCCCAAATTTGTGATTTTTTCATCGGCTAAAGAGGGTGTCGATCAATGGTCCTAAGTGGTGTCGATCGATGTCATTTCTTTGATCCGAGTCCAAATTGAGTCTTCAAGATTTATGCTCCAAAATGATCCAAATTGCTCTACTTTGCTCCATCCATGCCAAAATCCTAGAAAACCTGTAAAGACTCCCAAAGAACCTAAAAACACATCAAAAGACTCTAAAAGACTCCTTATATCATGGTTAAAAACCACAAAAACCATGATATATCAATTGACACCTTAAACGAAGATGCGAGATCATAGTGAAGTAGGATGATCATAATACATTCAAGTTTAAAATTGTTAATTTTGCTCTAGCGCTAAACCTGCAAACTACAAGCCAAAGAAGTCGACGACATTGAAACCAATGACAATGATGAACTTCTCTGACTCTTATAAATCGTTTCCTCATCTTTCTCCACTCAACAACCTTCTACAGAACACCAATTCTCAAATGATTGAATGATGTTTAGGAAGGATCTTTTTAAATTCAGGATGGTTTTTCCTAAAAACATCATGAGCATCTCCGTTGCAACCTGAACGCTCAAATAGTCAGATACAACTTTATGACATGGTTTCAAGTGTGCATTGCCCAACCCAAGAAATCAACAAAACCAATCTAAACACACATTAACATGAAAACAGATTCAAAATTGATTTGCCAAGCCTTTTACTTGTTCCCGTAAGAGGAATCAAATCATCCACAATGACTTTAACTCCCATCTCAGCAAAAAACATCAACGGAGGAAAATGTAAAGCTCATCACTGTTACAAAGCACACCGTCACTGTCCATATCAAACAAAACCGCTGATACTTTCCCCCAATCATCCATCGTAATTGTACTCGAAGGATTCTCCGTCGCCGTATTCACTATCATAGACGACGAAAGTGCCGTAGCTTAATTAAACTCTGATCTTCGATCGGAATCTGGTGAGTGAAGATGCTATTGATGTGGATTTTTATTGTATTGGTTTCAGTCGATCAATTTTGACACTTAATTGAAAAGATATGAAGATCTTAGTTCAAAATCTTAACCGCAAGTTTCGCTGGAGCTTGGAGATCTAAGATCATCAATTTGATTTAAAAAATAATAATTTGTTATTTAAATTAAATAATAATTTCAATATATAAATGCTAGTTTTGGAAAATTTGATCATGTGTGCTGATTTTGGAAGAAAAACTTAAAAGTGTGTTATTATAGGGTACTAGGTGCTTCCCCACGCAACGCGTGGGTTGTGGTGTAGTTGACACTTTCTTGTTTTTTTTTGTTTTTTTCGTTTTCTCTTTTGTATTATTTCGTTTTAATTAGGCATATACGAGTTTCGTAGTCACTTGTATTTATACACTATATGTTTATACCATTTCGTTTAGATGTGTACAATTGTGGCGTTTATTTTTTATGAATTATGAGGATGTTGTTTCTTGCTTTTGAGGATCCAGTCTTATCATTGACTGATATTGTTCCAAATACATTTATTGTATTTTAGATTTTCTAATTAATTGTTTATGTAAACCCTTCATATGTTGATGTTGCAATAATAAGTTATTTTTTTAAAATAATTATCTTCCATGTAAGTGATTATGTTTGTATGCCCATGTTTTGGTCTAATATCAATAAGATTGTTTTTGTTTTTCTTTAGTTGGCTTTGAAACCAATTTTGAGTTAAGCAAATAATGGGTCGAATTATGGTGTTAATAAGTAATATAAATTCTTATGTATATATATTGTATATATGTAACTATAAGTTTAGCTAACTAAAAAATTTTGTAATATTTAAATATAATCTTGAACTTATATATATATATATATATATTTATTATTTGTGGGAGGAATGTATGGAATTATTATATAGAAGTTATTTTTGAGTTAAATGACCTTCTATGCTTTTAAAGTGAGTTAAATATTAATAAATTTTATATGTGTTTTGACTTTTTTAAAAAGGAATACCAAGTGTTTCCTTCTTCCAAATTTGAAGTGACATAGTATTTTATTTTTTATATGATTTTATGAACTTCAATAAAAAGGTTTTTCAAAGTAATAAGTACACTCACACTGATTGAATTATAAAATTTGGAGAAATGTTTATTTCGATTAATCATCTGCTCTTTTAAATACATTAAATAAGTATGTTGTTGTTCCTACAAATAGGACAACATATATTATAGTTTAACCATGGAGTTAAGCAATGGTTGAAAATGGAACTTGTGATTGCAAGACAAAATGCTTATATATATTATGTTACACATTGATCGTTTAAAAATAAATAGGAACATCTAATTCTCAAATAAAGTTGATTTTTTTGTTAAAACTAACATATGTGAATTTAAATTTAACAATGCAAATTT
>NC_141898.1:27741796-27785823 GCF_030686135.1 Camelina sativa
TCGTAGTACACCGTGTGTATGGTGTCCTAAATCCAACAACAAATTCTTAAAATGACTGTGGCATTGGTCATCATATGCTTTGCGGTTGATTTATGATTTTTGATTCACAGTTTCTTTTTACCTGGCCTCCTTCTATGATTTATCCATTCTTGTCGCGAGCGCAGTAGATTTCTTGCGTTTGGAACTGACATCAAAGACAATAATTTAGTCCATCATATCCAATTATTATTATTATTTTTTTTTTTTTTTTTTGAAAATACCATTTTTATTAGAAGCATTGATTCCTTACATAAACGGAGTATACAAAAAAACATAAACAAAGGTTATATATAAGAAACACATTTTGGATAAAAAAATGTTATGGGGCTTGAAAGTGAGTGAACCATAAACAAAGATAAGCATCCTGAGGTGTATTGGAGGAGACTGGTCTGTGAGAGAGGGAGCGATCCAACCATAAGAGTCTTCGTCTTAGTTGTAGCTGGATTTCACGATGAAGTTGTGCCTCAGTTCTGATAGCTGAGGTGTGTATTCTGGAATTTCTCTCTTTCCAGATAGCATAGATCAAAACATGAAACACTAGTTTACAAATTGAATTAAGTCTCCTGTTTGTGGTTGGAGAGTTAATCCAATTTAAAAAACTATCAAAAGTGCTTGGAGGGAGAGGTTGAAAGTGGTCAAAGAATCGAGTCCAGAGATTGTAGGAGTAAGGACAATCAAAGTATAGGTGGTTCCTTGATTCGTTACCTGACTGGCAAAGTAGGCAATCTGGTGGGACTGGTAGACTCCATCTAATCAGTCTATCCCTTGTAGTGAGTCTATCTTGGACAGTAAGCCAAGCCATGAATGCCATTTTAGGAATGCGCTCTTTAAACCAAATTTGTGTGTGCCAAGTGACCGGATTACCAGGAGGATGCTGATGCCGCCATGTTTTAATTGAGGAGAATTTAGCATGATTTTGGTCTGCATCAATCTTCCAGTGGAAAGTATCATCATCAACTTCTTGTAGTGGAGGGACTTGACCTTGCAAACAAGCCCAAAGTAAATGAACCAGAGGATGACGGCTTCTTGGAAGATTCCAATCGCTGTTTGAAGAAGCATCACTAACCCGAGCTTGATAAGAAATTCCGGTGACTCTGGGGCCCTGATCACCAACAATGTCTAACAGAGAACCAAGTCCTGTCCAGTTGTCATGCCAGAACAAGGCTTGTCTTCCCGAAATAATATTGCAACCCACATAAGGCCTTGCTAGCGGTCTCAACTTTAAGAGACCCTTCCAAATGCAACTTCCTGAAGAACGAAAATCAGCCTCCCAAAAGATTTTTTCTCTAATCAGATGACTTTTAACCCAGGAGACCCAAAGAGAACTAGCCTGAGAATAGAGCAGCCATATTAACTTGAGCCCAAAAATTTTGTTCCAGTCAATTAACCTTCTTAGTCTAATCCCCCAGTTGATTTAGGAGAGCAAACAGTTTCCCAAGAAACCTTTGCCCCTCGAGCTGATTCTGCATTGTTGTTCCACAAAAACGCTCCATAGATCTGCTAAAGCTTGAGCATGCACTTGTTTGGTAGCATGAATACTGAAGCCCAAAAGTTAATGGTGCTATTGATCACTGATTGGAGAAGTTGGAGACGTCCCGCAAATGAGAGATGGCGATTAGTCCAAGGGTTTATTCTTCCTTTCACCTTATCTATAAGAGGTTGGTAATCTGATGGAGCTAATTTCTGAGTAAGAAGAGGAACTCCCAGGTAGCGCATTGGTAGAGAGCCATAAGAGAGATTGTGAGAGACTGCTAGATGTCTTATGGTTTCCCTATTATTTCCATCAAGATAGAGGCAAGTTTTCTGCATATTTATGTCTAACCCCGAAACTGACTTAAACTGAGTTAAGATGTCCAGGATTGCAACCAGGGAGCTCTCTGTGCCATCAAAGAAAACCAGAATGTCGTCCGCGAAGCTGAGGTGAGTGATTAACGGACTTCCACATTGCGGGTGAGTTTGAAACCTGTTTTCAGTAGCTGCATTGTCAAGCTGTTTAGAAAGAATGTCCATAACCAGAGTGAAGAGCGGAGCAGAGATGGAATCTCCTTGTCTCAAACCTTTTTCTCCTGAGAAATAACCCACAAGCTCACCATTAAACCCCACTGAGTAAGTCGGAGACGTGACGCAAGTTGATAACCACTTGATAAATTGCTCTGGAAGATTATAAGCCTCAAGGATATTGGTGAGGAAACCCCAGTCTATATTATCAAATGCCTTCGACAGATCAATTTGCAGACAACCTCTCGTCACTGGACCTTCCTTATTGAAATCAGTAACCAGCTCTGTAGCTAGGAGGACGTTTTCGCACAAAAGACGACCATGGATGAAGGCAACTTGGTTCCTCTGAACAGCCTCTGTAGTGAAGAGTTTAAGTCTACCGGCTAGAATTCTTGAGATGACCTTGTAGATTGTATTGCAGCATGAAATTGGCCTGAATTCTGTAAGGGAATCTGCTGCAACTGTCTTGGGGATAAGAGCTAAGATAATTGCGTTAACTTGCTTGAGAAGCTTCCCCGTTTTAAAGAATTCTGAGACTGCGTCAATGACCGAAGGTCCAACAACACCCCACGAGTTGATAAAGAAATCAACTGTGAATCCATCCGGGCCTGGAGCTTTACTTCGAGGGAGAGAGAACAAAGTTGTGGTTATCAATTCAGGGGAAGGAATGGCTATAAGAGTTGAAGCCAAATCCTCAGTGCATCTGAAGGGATGCAACTCTCGAATCTGCTGGACAGTAAGAGGCTCAACTTGAGTATTTTTGGTTCCAAGAAGCTGCTTGTAATACTCTACAACCATAACCTTGAGAGTTGAAGAGTTTGTGACCCTTTCACCATCTGAGTCCAAAAGAGAGCGAATGAGATTCCTTGCCTGATGAGCCTTGACCGAGTTATGAAAGAACCGGGTGTTGGAATCTCTTTCTGAGCACCAACGAACTCTAGATTTTTCTCTTAGAAGGGTCTCCTCAGCTGTTGATATAATGAGCCATCTCTGTCTTGCCAATCTCTCCTCCTCAAACAATGTGGAGTTAGGCGCAAAAAAAATCTGGTTTTTGGATTGTAGCTAACAACTCCTTGGCTTCTGCAGACCTAGCTTGAATGTTACTAAAATGAGTGCGATTTAAAGCCTTGCATCCTATCTTAACCGCCTTAAGTTTTTGACAGAGAATAAACATTTTGGATCTCGAGGATATAGTCTCATTCCATGTTGTTTCAACAATTGCAGGGTAGTCTGGGTGAGTTGTGAAGAATGTGTAGAACTTAAAGGGGACTTTCCTCCGCGCTTGAACATCAGTGGTTGCAACTAAGATAGGACAGTGGTCAGAGCCTCCCGGAGCATCGTAGAGTGCATTAGACTGAGGGAAGAAAGCAGTCCAAGCAGCATTGACAAGTGATCTATCGAGTTTACGCGTGATTAGGTCAAGGGGGCGACTATTGTACCAAGTGTGTGAGGCTCCTCTGCTAGGGAGTCCCTGAAGCTCACAAGCATCAATACAGTCCTGAAATTCAGACATACCTTGCAATGGCAGGGGATATGGATGGAGAGAGAAGTGATCCTCTGCACTTAAAATTTGATTAAAGTCCCCAAGATACAACGACGGGTGAGATCTTTGAATGTTGATTTGGTGCAACTCCTTTAAAGTATCCCAGAGGTCCCGCCTGGCAAACATGCAGTTCCTTGCATAGACAAGAGAAACCGAGAAGGAGAGCTTGGTAACCGGATCGAATACTCCACAAACAATGACTTGATCAGTTTTCTTGTAGACAAAAACCTTAAAAGTCGGATCCCATACAATCCAAATTCTCCCATTAAGGGCAGTAGGTGAGTAGTTATAATCATATCTCCAACCATGAAAGGTAGAAGCCATAATTGAAGGTACGTTATCCTCCATAACATGTGTTTCCAAAATTCCTCCTATCGAAGGCCTATTAGACTGAACCCATCTCCTGAGTTCTTGTTGCCGATGGGTTGTATTCAAACCCCTAATATTATAGCAAAAAATCTTCATCATCATTACAAAAGGTGGGCAAAAGGATGAAAGCAGAGCTTTCAAGCATGATGAAGATGAGGATGTCCTTGAACAGGGACCAGTCCTCTAGAGGCAAGCTTAATATTCTTGGAGGTAATCTTCTTGAGGTTGGGCATGCGGGAATTGAGCTTTGTTGGGGGAGGAACCTCTTTACCTAGTGCATCTGAAGGCTTCTTTTCCTTTCCTAGGTTAGTACCAGGAAGAGATGGTGCCTTGCTTGTAGTGTTCAGCGACCCTTTTCCTGAGAGATTAGGAGATTTAGATCTCCCTTTAACTTCTTGCCAATCATAGGGGGATTCAGAGATAGGAGATTCCAGGTATTTATGCGTTGCAGTAGGAGGAACAAGAATCTCAGCTGTGGAGTTTGACTTTGGAGAATTCATCCTGGTAGAAGTAACGACTACTTTCTCTGGCTCAGGAGGGTTGTCAGATATCGGAATACCAGCGACTAGGTGACCTTTTACTTGCCAGATTGAAGATGAAGTTTTCTTAGTTTGGAGATTAGTGTCTACGGAGATCACAGGAAGAGAGGATGTAGAAGCCTTGCCTAGAATTGGTTCATCATTAGTTATAGCCGGTGCGGTTGGACAACGATGGCAGAGGTGGCCAAATTCATTACAGAAATCGCATTTGGGAGGTAACCGGGGATACTCAACCCAGATGTGAATCTCATTCCCTTCATCGTCTTCAACAAGAACAGACTGAGGGAGAGGTTTTTTGAGCAAGATTTCAACCTTGATCCTTGTATTGCTTGCGAGAGGTGGAAGCTGATGCTTTTCAGTATGGAGAGGTTCACCTATACCTGATGCAATGGTACTGAGACCAGGTAGAGAATAAAGCTGCGGGGGAATATCCTTGAGGATAACCCATATCGGAAGAGAGACGAGCTTTAGTGGAGTCAGCGACGCAGTAGAAGACCATGGGGTGACTGTAAACAGGCAATCTCCAGCTTGCCAACAGCTAACCTCTAAGACCCATTTTCTAGTGTGCTCAGAGGGAATGTAGATAAGGACTAGACCATTAGGTAAAGCTCTGATATTAATCATTCCTTCCTTTCCCCAAATCGGATTAAGGTCCACGAAAATCTTACCAGCCGGAGGAAGATTACCATGAAAGTGAGCCACTATGTAGTCTTTCCATGTATCAGAAGACTTGAGAATGACAGAGGTCGGAGCTCTAACCCGAGGAGTACCATCCGCTGAAAAAAGAGGTTGAGCAGCTTTCTTGAGATTGCGGAGGCTAGGATTGAATCTCTCCGCCCATTGGAGCTTTGTGTCATCAATTACAGGAGCTAGTTCCACAGAGCTTTTTTCAAGAAGTGGCTCTGTAGATACATCCGATGAAACTATCTGAACCTGTACTGCATTAGTTGAGCCGGTTTCTGCTGTAGAGGTAGAAGTAACTTCAATCGAATCTCGAGTCGTAATTTGTGGGGGATCTGAGCTGTCCACTGGATCCGGTTCGTCAGTCGCCATGGTAGATGAAACTATAGAAAGGAAGAGGGGGAGAAAGGAGAAGATTCTCAGCGGTGGCGTGAGGCCAAGCCGCCGGTGAGGAGGAGAAAGTAGATCTAGGTTATCGTCTTTTTTATCGCCCTTTTTTCATTGTATCCAATTCTTAGCTCAGAAGAAAATGAATATCATTTACCCTGACTAGTATTACGGGGAAGTTCCCATTATCTTTGTCTCTTGAATTGCAACGTCAGATATGTACAGCAGCTGATCAAAATGAAGCACCTTAATTACTCTGCATGGCTTCATGAGAAGAAATATTCCGTAGGGTGAACCAAGAACAAAGAAACCCTTACCTTGTTATCGAAAAAGACACCATGACTTTGGTAAGTTGTACATATCAGCTGATGAACTCAGAAGAAAATGAAGATGATTACCCTGACGACTATTACAGGGGAAGTTCCCATCATCTTTGTCTTTTGAATTGCAACTTCAGATATATACAGTAGCTGATCAAAATGAAGCAACTTACTCAGGGAAGCAACTTACTCAGGATTTATGAGAACAAATATCCCCTGAACCAAGAACAAAGAAACCATGACTTTGGTAAGTTACAAAGAGATTGAAACTAATTACAAAGCAACAACATAAACGAGGATGGCACGAGATGATCTGTTTCAAAACCCGAGATTCACCTCACCAAGATCCCAACGTTTTCAATTCTGTAGAACGGTAATTTGTTTACGGGACTTTTCCAGGTTGTTTGATTTTTTATTATCAGAGCTACTCACGTTTATCGATCAAGTCCAAGTCCAACCAAATGTCATGTAGAGCAGTTTATGATATGACCCTCACGTTTCCCCGGCCCGTCAATGCCACTCAATTATAAGAAATCTTTAAAACGTAACTATATTCATTAATTATGACCAACTACCATTTTTAGGTTTTTCTTTGTTGTAAATTTGTAACGTAACTGGCACACGGATGAGCTTTTGTATATATGAATAGAACTATTTTTGTCAACGTTATTAATGTTTTGCATTTCTTAATAATTAATAATCATTATCATAAAATTGTTGATCAAGTTGTTATAAAAAAATAACAATTAAATGAATCAAGTAGTTCCTTTCGCAAGTCACACACACATATACATACATGTCACCTTAAATTGCCCATATATAAACTCTTTCTATATATACCTCACAAGACTTAACTCTAGCACACGCACTCAAAACACACAAATAGAGAAAGACAAGAAAACGACATAAGTATATAGCCATGTCCTCATCCATATACTCCTATGTGTTCCTCTTCTTCTTATTTTCCATCGTCCCATACATCCAAAGCCAACCTACTGCTCCAGCTCCGACCACTGAAACAATTCCCATTAATCTCACAGCGAGTCTTGAAACTGGTCACCAGTTTACTACATTCATGCGACTCCTCAACACAACTCAAGTCGGATTTTAGGTAAGCGTTCAACTCAATAGCTCTAATCAAGGGATGGCTATATTTGCTCCAACAACAACCTTAAACCCGGAAACCTAAACGGACTCACATACCAACAACAAATCCAGCTAATACTACTCTCTAAGTGATCTTCTCTTAGCAAGTAATCCCGTTAGAACTCAGGCTACGGGACACGAAGGAGGCGTTTTTGGGTTAAATTTCACAGGACAAAAAAAAAAATTCACAGGACAAGCACAAAACAACCAAATGAATGTTTCAACCGGCGTTGTTGAGACTCGGATCAGTAATGCATTACGACAACAGTTTCCTCTAGGCATTTACGTCGTGGACAAGGTGTTGTTGCCGGAAGAGTTGTTCGGAACAAAGACCACACCCACGGGAGCTCCGGCCCCGAAATCCATAACTTCGGTTTAAAGGTTTCAACCAGGTTGGTCTATGAAATCAGTTCAAAGGTTATTTACTAAACCAAAGTAAAAAAAGAAAGAAAAAAAAAAGATATATATATATATATATATATATATCATGTCCGAATTAAAAACCACAGTGATTGTTGTTGCTTACCATACTTATAAGAGCCTTTGCAACGATCTATAAAAATAAAAATGAGAATTGTTTTTATTAAAATTAAAAAAATATGAAGGAGATATATTTGTGAATTGACTAATGGGCTTGGACAAGTACAATGCTGGAATAATATAGTCTCTGAAAAGATTGATAATGGGCCTCGAAATGAAATTGGACTTTTAGCTAAGTATAGTGAATGGAAAGATACACCTTGGTTTAACCGCGTATGGTCGGAGCCATTTGATTGATTAAAATTACGTTACACCACCAGGAGCCTCTTCTTCTCGTGTCGCCAGCTTTAATGGCCTTTCATCAAAGATATTCTTCTACAGCGATTCATACATGGATTGTCACAAAGCAGCTACATGGTCACAAAAATGGTGGATTATTTCTGATGCACATAAATTGTTCGATGATATGTCTGAGAGAGATGTTATATCTTGGAGTAGTTTGCTCACTGGATATGCACGGCTTGGCCAGATGAAGAAAGCAAAAGGCTCTTCACATTAATACCAAAAATAAAATAAAAAGAGCAAAAGGTTTGTTTCATTTGATACCTGATAAAATCGCGTTTGCGACTGCGTTCTTCAAGACGTTAAAATATAGAGACACGCGTCGTGAATAAAAAACAGAAATCAGTTTTTTCTGTTAAAAGTGAGAGTTTAACTCCTTCTCAACTCTGTTTCTTGATCTTTCTTCTCTTCGTCTTCTCTGAACTCGACTCTTTTCGTTTGATCTTTCTTCTCTTCGTCTTCTCTGGCTCGCCTCTGTTTCTTTCATACTCTGTTTCTTTGATCTTCTCTTCGTCGTCTTTCTTTGATACTTATTTGTCTCTTCTCTCTTACTCTTGGAGTGTTTCTTCGTCTTCTTCTCTCTCAATCGAGGTACACAATGTTTATTTCTTACGTGATATGGCCACATGGGTGGATTGATTTGGCCCTTTGATTTAGAAAAGGAGTATAAAAATTAAGTTCTGTAACGCGTTGATTGATTCGTAACTGGTTCAGCGTATTGCTAATTGTTGATTGTCTCATCCGTCAAGTGGTTTCAACTTCTTTATCTTTGCATCTCTTTTCTCAAATCCTTAAATAGTTTCTTGACTTTTTGTTTACCTTTGTTGTTGCAGCAACTCTATGAAAGACCAGAAGAGTTGAAACGTGTAAAAGAAGACCTGAAGTGTGAAAGACCAAAAGCGACAATGCAACAACAACCTCTTCCCCCAGTTGTTCAACATCTTTATGCCCCACCAGCACAGCCGGACAATATCGGATGGCTATTGCGAGCTACCCTCAATCTGATTGACCATATTGTCAGAGTTATTGGTCAAGGCTTGAGATGGTTCTATGGATTTCGAATCACCTTTTTTGTACAACAAACCCTGTCCCTCCTTGCTATGGGCTACTGCGGCTATGAGTCATTGTGCAAATCCCCGCTTTTCATGGCTGTTTTTCTTGTAGTCACACTTATCAATATTGTGATCGCCGCACACCTCTTCAATGGCGGCTTTGGAAATAGACTACTACAACTCCAAACTCATCTGGAAACATACTTCCCAGCGATGCTCTTCTTAGTGAAATCTTCAGGGTTTGTTGGTATACTGATAGGGTTTGTGTATCTAACGGATGAAGTTGACAAAACTCAAAGCATGGATGCCTACGGACTTGGTTTCTTCTTGGCCTTAATGGTCAACTTCTGCACTCTCGTGAAGATACTTAGTATGGATGATTTTTTGGGTATTGGAGACAGTTTTATGGCTATGAACATTTACTTGTACATGAAATTTCCAGCTGCGGTCAAGAAGTGGAAGTGCATGTGGGCTTTTCCCTTTCTCGTAGAAATGTTTAAGACGGCCCCTCTTAGAATTAGGCTAGCTGAAGAGTTACCGATACAACAACATGGAGAAGTTGTTCAAGCGCAACCCCAAGATGTTGTTCAAGCGCAAGCCCAAGAAGTTGGGATACCTTGTATGGTTACATTTGAAGCACTTTTTGGTGACCACAAGACTGATGTAAAGGGGATTGCTCTTCCGCAACGATCCCACTTTCTGTATTCAGCCAGCAAAAGTGGTAAACTTCAAATATTCAACCGCATCAGTTACGAATGCATTAAGACAGAATATCTCGGGGGAGAAATAGGGTCTCTAATCAGCGGAGGCATATGGGTTTTTGTTGGTTTGAGAAATGGCATTAAGGTGATACGTTATCTCTCTCAGTAATATTCTCCTGTGCTCTAATGTCTAACATATTGTTTAAAAATGGCAGGCTTACAAAGTCGGATCATTGGAAACAAATGTAATGATTACAAGGCCATCTCAAGCCCCAAATACATACCAGATACTATACAGCAGGGTAAGAGTAATGCGTCGTTTTTATGTATCTCTCGGTGGTCAAAGTTAATGTTTTACATAAATATATGCAGACGTTTACTGATGACACCACGAGGAGAAATATAGCGAATCAGTTCCTTGGTCTTGTGACTGCGATGACGTTTGTTGAGGGAATGCTTTTTGCTGGGACAAATGTGAGACTAACTCAAACTCTGGTCATTGTTCTCTTTTGTTTGAGTGATTATATATAAGTTTTCGTTGGTTGCAGTTTGGCCGTATTTCATATTGGAGAGATCAGGATAGCTCCATGAGCGTGGTTCAACCTTTTCAGTATATCGGGACTCTTGGATCTACTCATGATGAGGAGGTCACATGTTTGGTATCCGGAGGAGGCAGACTATTCTCTGGTTCTGCGGACCATGTTATAAAGGTGAGTAATGTAAAGGTTGTATATTATTATATCTTACAAGAGTGATTACATGAACATATATATATACAGAACTCGAGAGAGACTCTAGGTGAAGTAAGTATAGAAAGTAATGATAGAAGGAGAGAATATATCGCAGTAGTGATGACTGAAGATGTCGTATCCTTGACAATGATGATTGAGGATGTCGTATCCTTAACAAGTAATCCTTAAAAAAGTAAACAATTGACAATCTTTATAATTAATGCTCATCTTTTCTTCAATTTCCAGGTGTGGAATCTTGGCACCAGGATGTGTATACAGACCCTGACGGATCATACTGACACCGTTTCTTCCCTGTTTTACTGGAATCGTCACTTGTTATCCTCTTCTTTGGATGGAACCGTGAAATCTTGGGTTTGTTCTAGAAGAGATGATAGGTGGATTTTTGCTTTCTCGCAGGAACAAGGACAGGTAAAAAACAATGATATTCTCTTTATCACCATTCGAGATTCGAGAGTATATATACAAAGTCTAGTTGACACTGCAATGTTCTAAAACTGGCAGAGTGTGCATTCTCTTTGTGGGACGTATGACCGACAGGGCAGACCAATCATACTCTGCTCTTACCAAAATGGAACAGTTGGCATATATAATCTAGACATGTAAGTGAAGACTCTGATCTTAATTCCTTATTCGATTCATTCTGATAAGATCTCATAATTCCTATGTTTTCTGTTACACAGGTTTACACAAAGAGGAACCTTTCCGTCACCTTCTACTATTGAGATTTTTGCAGTTGGTTCAGAGGGATTGTTACTAACGGGAGGCAGGAGTGGGAAAATGCACGCGTGGAGATTTACGGACACCTGAGTTGGAATTATGAATACTTTTGTCATGGCCATGCATCATGTGCTCGTCATTTAGCTCGCTCTCTCTCTCTCTCTCTCTCTCTCTTTCTCTCTCTCTCTCTTTGCCTTCAAAGATCTGTCAAACCAACCTCTTAGCTTTGCTCTTGCTGATTTCTTCTTGACTTGATGACCTTATTAAAACCCATTCACTTGTTTGTTGTTCCAAAGTAGAATCCATTGTGCGGTAGAAATGTTTGTTCGGAGTTGTGGCACTGTGCTTGCAGAGCCGTGCCAACATTGATGAGTATCATAAGCGGTTAAAAGAAAAAATGCCCCAATTCATTAAAAAAATTTCACTTAAGAAAACAAATTAACAAATGATATATAATAATTCTAAAACAATTTTTTTCATTTTATCCACAAAATAGTTAACCAAGTTTTAAAAATAAAGTTACAATTTATATTTACTATTTGCAATTGAAAATGAATTGGGTAAAAAAAAATCAGAAAAAAACAAAGTAAATAAGAAAATAAAATTAAAAAACATGAACTATTTTACCGAAACTGTAAAACAATTTGAGAAAAAAAAACTTTCAAAAAAAGTTTTATCCCTCTAAACTATAATAATCAAAAAAATAATGAAAGATGTAACGAGACTAGTAGAGGCAACAAAGCAAATCTCTTAATTTTACACTAATTTTTAAATAACTATTGTTTTTATCTTTTTCTTAATTAATTAACGTATTAGAAGTCTATGTTTGGATCCTACAAACCCAAATTTTGCTTCTCCGAATAGTGTAAAGTTTTATCATTATAAGTTGTAAACCTATATTTGATATTAAAATAATTTTATTAACAGTAAATTATGTAATCCAACAAATAAATATATGCCTTTTAATAATTTTTGAAATTAGATGCCACAAGCGAGTGCTTCTTTTTCTCTCACTATGGCACGGCTCTGTATGCTTGGTTTTGGATCTCCGAAGTTTGTGGAAGTTGGCAGTGAAGCTCTTCCAAGCTCTTTTAGCAGAGTGAAGCTTAATTCTCAGGCAAGACATGACTTAGGATGGTTGAGAATGAAAGGGAGAGTGAAGAAGAGAGATTAGCTCAAAAACTTGGTGGTTAAAGGCAAAGGTGGATAAGTAGAGGATTATATAGAAATTATGTGTTAAGCTTAGCTCGGACGCAAGACAAGACAATATATATTCCACTTCTTTGCTTAATCTCTATGCTGCTTCCCTTAACCTAAACTCCACTATAATATTTTTTTATTTTGTCTTTTAAGATTATGTTGTTCAGCAAATTCTAGATTCTGAAGATCTACAATTTCTACATCTGCAATTATGGTATTCAGTATAGGAAGTTGGATTATTAAAAATCTTCTGAGAGAGTGAACAAGTGTTTGAGTATATATAATGGTACTGTTAAATGAGAGCTTGGACACCATTTCTCTGCATCTCTCTGAGCCTCCAAATGGGATAAATAGCATCTTCCCCCAACTCTGCTGCCTCCACTTGTTGCATTGCCCAATCGTAGTACATCGTGTGTATGGTGTCCTAAATCCAACAACAAATTCTTAAAATGACTGTGGCATTGGTCATCATATGCTTTGCGGTTGATTTATGATTTTTGATTCACAGTTTCTTTTTACCTGGCCTCCTTCTATGATTTCTCCATTCTTGTCGCGAGCGCAGTAGATTTCTTGCGTTTGGAACTGACATCAAAGACAATAATTTAGCCCATCATATCCAATTCTTAGCTCAAAGGATGATGAGCTCAGAAGAAAATGAAGATCAGTTACCCTGACTAGTATTACGGGGGAAGTTCCCATCATCTTTGTCTCTTGAATTGCAACGTCAGATATGTACAGCAGCTGATCAAAATGAAGCACCTTAATTACTCTGCATGGCTTCATGAGAAGAAATATTCCGTAGGGTGAACCAAGAACAAAGAAACCCTTACCTTGTTATCGAAAAAGACACCATGACTTTGGTAAGTTGTGAGCTCTGCTTTGCACCTTTCAATCACTTCCTTGCTGCAATACTTCTTCAAGGTCTCAACATCTCCCTGCAAAGGTATTGAAATTAATTACAAAGCAACATAAACGAGGATGACACGAGATAATCTATTTCAAAACCCGAGATTCACCTCACTATATGCTTTCAAGACAGGTCTGATGGCTTCCTCAACCTCTGCAGCAAAGTCTGGCAAGGAGAACGATCTACACATGAAAGAGAGATACGAATTATTATTACCAGAGGCACATCTTCAAACCAATAATAATCAGCCACTATATAACTTACGGATCTCGCCCGTGTATCTCTTTGTAAGTTGATGCAGAATCTGTTTCATGCAAGAACATGTCATGCATGCTGCCAAAACAAAAGAATAATTAATGCACATGTAAGGGAGCAAGAGTATGTTGTAAAAATTTGGGAAGATAGTAAGGGAGCAATTAGAGAGTATACTCTTGGATCTTGTGAACAATCGGATTATCACTAGTTTCCCATACTTCCCTCACATCTTCTGCAATCTGCACAGTCCAAATACATTGCCAATTTACGATATAACAAATCTGTGTCAGCAAAGAGATTAGATAATTGAACAAGACGAGTAATAAAGACAAGTTGTTTTCATTACCTCTTGGCTCTTGTTTACAACAGGCGCACTCATCCCGCTTATACGTTTAAATACAGGAAGACTTTGCATCTAAAACCAGATTTGAGGAAAACATTCAACAAGGGCCTTTAAACACATGGAAAAAAATTGACAACCACAAAGAGGGCCACTCACCTTTTCTCTAAAGGATTCCCATTTTGTTTGCCACTTGAACTGTTTTGTTGGCATAACCACCATCTCGGTTCTTGTACTTCTCTCACCTGTGAATGGCGGGGGAGGTGTATATTCCAGGAACTTCCTTCTAGATGTGTTTCCACGCAGTTCATCCTTTACAATGTCAAGTACCTTCTTTACAACGTCAAATGGTTTGGCTTCCTTCAGCTTATAAAACGCCTCGGATACTTTTGGCGAAGAGATACTTGACTTGAATTTTTCAAAAAATGTATATAGTTCCTCCGTAGAACCTGATTGCTGCTGTTTTTCTCCTCCAGAGGTACCTGTGCCTGATGAACTTGCTGACTCTGCATTCTCCACCTTTCTTTGCTTGAATGACTCCTTCATCTGACCATTAAAAATACACAACCTAGTTAACAAAAACAAAAAAATGCCACAATTGACCACTGAAAGAACAACAATACAAGAGCAGGATTCCAGCAAGACCTCTTCTGTGGCCACTGAAAACTTGTCTTTCACACTTGAAGAGACCTGCAGTACCGTCAAAGCTGTTTTGTAAGGGACGACTGTTAGCCTTATACAATGTACATTTTTGGCTATTCATACATACATATGATAAGTGAGTTATCATGTGTTTATTTAGGATCCAAACTAGCAAAAGACAAAACAACCCATCTTAGAAACTCTTTGCATCTTTTAACACAATATCAGCTTCCAAACATTCTCCAACCAGGGTGGAGGAAAAAAAACACAGACATGGTACCAATTCAAGGCTCGTGTACCAGAACCATACCTTTTTAGCCGCAGCTTCAGTCTCAGTCCACACACCATCAACTTTATTGTACAGCTGCTCAGTCGTCTGTTTCGTTCTGCATTAGCCATATCTTTCGTAAGTTCCTTTAACACACAATGTATATATATATTGTCTCCCAAGTAAAAATCAATTACAAATGTGTTTAACTTTAACTTACCTTACTTATATTGTCTCCCAAGTAAAGATCAATTACAAATGTGTTTAACTTTAACTTACCTTACTTTCAGGTCCCCTTTTACACCTTTCAACTCTTCAGCTCTTTCCTTCAACTCCTTCATTGTTCTTTTAAATTCAGGATTGCTGCAACCACATGAAAAATCAACAATGTTTAACCAAAAAGAAATTGAACTAAAGAAACATTATCCAATAATAGAAAGATTATATGTTCTTTCACTTATTATAGATATTCGTAAGCCTCACGTTACATAACAAATCACAATATACCTCTCAGCTTCCCCTCTAATATTCTTGGAGAACTCGCTTAGCACGCTGAACCTGCGATGACTCGCATATCCAATAGCGGGAAGATACTCTGATCTTGCGTTTGCTCTCTAAAAGCAAAAACACAAAGTCACCACCAAATCAATCAAAAACCATTTAGTGCGATTTTGATCAGAAACATTACAAACAAAAGATACAAAGTATCTCACCAGAACTCGTTGCTGCATCAGTTGCCGTAAAAAAGGCTGCTTTGTGATCAGTAAATCTCGAATTAGCTTTCTAGTCGCCATTAGAAACAAACCCACCAAGCAAAAACCCTATACCAAGCGCCTCTCGAGAAAGAATCACAGAGGTTGGATTTGGGACTAATGATATACATCAACATATCTCTGTTATATTGTTTACAAGAAAAAAAAAAAGGAAACGTTCAAAAATATTTACTTGAGCAACAAACCAAGAACACTTAAGGCCTATAGAGTATAGAGGTTTTCATCTTAGATACTTGTTCGGAAACACGGATATGTATATTCCATATCTGGATAATAAATAAATGAGAGTTGAATAGAGAGTATATAAGAATAGCCGTTTCCAAACACTACTAAAACAACGCTCGTCTCTGTTTATTAGGTGTCCATTGGGCTTTTGTAAAGAAGCTTAAATTCGACTTGATTTTGATTCAGTTTGGTTGGTTCAATCCGGTTAAGCTGCAAACATAAGTTGAACCATCATCAATCATTACATAGAGAAAGCTAATAATTTGTTTTGAGTCAGAAATCAGAATCAAACATTCAAACTTAGACACGACAAGAAGCTTAGATTCGAATCTAAAGAAGACAAAAGTACAACTAGATCCTCGTTAACTTTTTTTAGTCACAAGCCACGTTAGCAGCGGCGAAGTGTAGGGCTTGCCGGCGAGCCGCCGGCTCCGAAACCATGGCTTGAATGAGCATGGTCTTCACTTCCCATGGCGCATAAGAGAAACTTTTTCTAGCGTAAGAGTTGACAAGAGCTGCGATCCCCTGTTTCAGCAGCGCATCGTATGCGTTACCTTCTTCGTCGTTCCTAGCCGTTGATTCCAACAGCGTCAGATCAGATCTCCACCGTTCTTTGGCAACCATCACTCCGAACATTTTCTCGACCGTTGATCTCTCCGGTACCATCCTCGGCCATGCTTCCCTCTCGCTGCTCCAATACCTGAAGCCAAACTCGAAAACAACAACACCATCGAGTTAGATCTGACTCAGCCATTAATATAATTATAAAGAAGTTGGATTACTGTGGCGTGCATCGTCCTCTGTGTCTGGTGTAGAGGAAACCAGGCCTCGTCGCCGATGAATCTCCGGCGAAGAAGCAGAGGACCAAGAAGGTGACCAGAACGAGTCGACTCAGAGAACAGTGAGAGTCCATTAATTAATCAGTCAGTCCTTCCTTCGTCTTCGGTCTTCGTTAAATCGCCATCAGAGAATCTGAGTTTGCTTGAGTTATGTTCTCTCCTACTCAATTTGTCTATTTGTTACCTCGGAAACAGAGATACACTTTTGACTCATATACCCTTAGAATTCAAATTATTTTTGTTAAAGTGGATAAAGTGACTATTTTATTAGAGGGATATAAGCGTCATTGTATAGACTCACATGAGTTTGTCTGAATGTATTTTTCAATTGTTTTGCATATCGTAGTCAGTCCTCACGTGACAATGCAAGCTCCGCACCAAGATCCCAACGTTTTCCAATTCTGTAGAACGGTGATTTGTTTACGGGACTTTTCCAGGTTGTTTGATTTTTTATTATCAGAGCTACTCGCGTTTATTGATCGAGTCCAAGTCCAATATAGTATTTAAATTCAAAAACAGTAAATATCATTAACGAATATAAGGTGTTACAGAAGATAAGACCTTCGAAATTGATCCCTTGCATGTCCAAAAAAAAGAAAAAAAAAACAAGGAAACAATGATAGAAGACTATATCGTTGAAGATTCATATATACACACCTAGCTAGCCACTCAATTGTAAGAACTTTTTAAAAACGTAATATTCATGAACCATGACCAACTACCAATTTTTAACTTTTTCTTTTATTGTTGTAAATTTGTAATGTAAGACTCTACTAACCGTCGTCTTGTTATAACTCTGTCAATCATTTGGAGAAAGTATACTATAGCTTTGCCCAAAGAATGTTTGAAAAAATTAGCTTATCTAAAGTCAATCAATTAAATATTGTTGATAAAAAGTGGTCAATTAAAATAACGGCAAAAAACGACTAAAATATTAGTAAACTCTACCAAATTTATTGTAAAATTTGAGAAAGGCTCTACCCTAATAAAACAATAAACCATACATATTTTGTTGTGAAGCAGAAGGTTTTTTTAATTAATACCAATAATTTTGAATATTTACAACCATAAGAACTTTTAGATATTATATTTCAAAAACTTAACTAAATGGGCTGAAAAATACATACTTAATAATGTATACAAGAATAATATTACTTGACCAGTGTTGAAAAGTAATAAGGCAAGAAAATAATTTTCAGTGTATAATATATTCTTAAGAAAATAAATTAAAGAATTGTATTATTTTTCATCTTTGAACAGGAAATAAGATATTTAACATATATACATTTGTGTTCTTAATTATATATATGTATGTAATTTTTTTTCTTAAAATTTCTGGTTTTATAACTTAATAGACGATTACATAGTTTAGTTTATATGGTGTCAAATCAACAACGATCTCCGGATTGAACAAGCCCGGTACGAGAACCTAAGAAACAAATAATAAAAAAGGAAATCAGGCGGAGGAAAAAGAGCGGAGCCAGAGCAGAAGAAGATCCTGAAACTTTGGACTGTCATTCCTTGCCAAACAAATATCACGAATCCGCCTATCGAGCTGCAGAAAGAGGCCTTCAACAGGGGTTCGGACGCTGGAGAAAACTCTTGCATTTCGCTCATGCCAAAGAGTGTAGATCATTGTTTGCACCACCATCAGTTTCAAAGTGGCCAATTTAGGACCAGGTGTAGAATGCCTTAACCAGAGGAGGAAGCGGTCCCAAGTATCAAATCCCATGAATGGTAGGTTCATCTTGGTAAGACACCATCGCCAGAGATCGTATGCATAAGGACAGCGCAAGAAGAGATGATCTCTTGTCTCAAAATAATTTCGCATAAGTAACAAGAATCATCCTCAATCATTCCTTAGGATCTTAGTCTAGATAAAGTTGGCAACCTATCCAAGCAACAGAGCCACATTATGAATGAGTGTTTAGGGATAGAACCTGTACACCAAACTTGCTTATGCCAAGAATTTTCTTGAGCCGTGAGCCTAAAGAGCTCCCAAGTTTCTGAAACATTAAACCGGCATTGTGAATCACCATTTGGTCGAGCCCAAAGGTAAATGTCCTCTGTATCGTCATGAAAGACCACTTGAGTGAGGTGACTTAGAAGGACTTCTTCTTTGGGTGTACGTGCACCTCTAAAGATCCACCCGTCTCTAGTTCTCGCCTTTGCAATTGTAGCATCAAGCGGGAGACCAAGGCGGAGATGAGCATCGGGGCCCAGAAAAGTAATCAAATCTCCAAATAGAGTCCAATTATCAAACCAGAATGAGCAAGTTTTACCATTGCCAATAATGCAAGAGAGAATTTTTTTGCTGAGGTCCTAAGTTTTAGCAACGGCTTCCATATAGAAGAGCCTTTACTTGAGGAAGAGAGGCTCAAGAAACACTTTCTGCTGAGTTTATGCTTTCTGCACCAAGCAACCCAAAGAGAACCCGAAGCTGAGAATAATTTCCATATTAGCTTGAGTCTGAAGACCTTATTCCACACTAGCAAATCTTTTAAGCCTATACCACCTTCTTCTTTAGGGGAACAGACTTTTCTCCAACTGACCTTAGCTTGCTTGGGGATGTCAGAGGCACCTGACCACAAAAATCTTCTGCACAGCTTCTCAAGATCCTTGATGCATTTGGCAGGAAGGATAAAGGCTGCACACCAATAGGCTATGATATTCTGGATGATAGAACTAAGCAATTGTAGGCGTCCTGCATATGATAAGTGTTTATGCTGCCAGGACTGCAACTTTTTACGGATTCTTTGCACCATGGGCTCACAATCAGATATCGTGAGAGGATTAGGGAGCAAAGGGAGGCCTAGATACTTTACTGGGAGAGATCCTAGAGAGAAGCCAAAGGAAGAGCTTGCTCTACTCTGATCCAATGAAGAAGAGCCCGCGAGGAACAGTTCAATTTTATTCTTGTTAAGAACCAGACCAGATATGTTGGAGAAGTGGTCGAGCAGATTGACGATTGCCTGTAAGAGCATCTCCAATGCATCTCTATTTTTTTCTCTATAAATAGAGAAAAATATAGCAATCTATTTTAGAGGCAAATTTGCTCCAACCCACCTCTATTCTCATCTCTAAAATAGAGATTGCTATATTTTCCTCTATTTATAGAGGAAAAAAATAGAGTTCCTCTAGATATAGAGGAAAAAATAGCAATCTCTATTTTAGAGATGAGAATAGAGGTGGATTGGAGCAAAAATGCCTCTATTATAGAGAAAAAAAATAGAGAAAACCATTGGAGATGGTCTAAAGACGCATGTTCACCATCGTAAAAGACCATTACATCATCCGCAAATATAAGATGGGTGACATTGGGATTAGTAGCCTTAGGATGATATCCTATCAGCCCAGATTGGAACCTCAGATCAAGGAGACGAGAGAAGATGTCCATTCCAATAACAAAAAAATAGGGGGATAAGGGGTCACCCTGCCTGAGACTCTTCTTTCCTTTGAAGTAACCACACAATTCTCCATTAACTGAAATCGAGAATCTAGTGGTTATAATGCATTGGCTGATCCAATGTACATACTTACTTGGGAAATTTGTTGCATTCAAGATGTCCAAGATGAAACTCCACTCTATAGAATCAAAAGCTTTTTTAAGATCAATCTTGAGCATACCTCTCTTGGAGATTCCACTATTGTTGTAACCATGAACCAGCTCAAAGGCAAGTAAAACATTCTCAACAATTTTTTTTTTCTTGATGAAGGCCGTCTGATTCTCCTGAATCATCTCAGGTAAGAGGTTCTGGAGTCTTCTAGCAAGCAGCTTAGAAATGACTTTGTAAATCACATTCAGGCAAGAGATAGGTCTATAATCTGAGATCGTATCTGCATTAGTGACCTTAGCGATCATAGAAACAGCCGTGGAATTCCAACTGGGTTCTATTTTTCCTTGAGAAAAGAAATATTGCACCGCTGTAGTAACTTCTTCACCAACAATGCTCCAACAGTGTCTAAAATACTCACCTGTAAAGCCATCAAGACCAGGTACTTTGTCTCTTGGGAGAGCAAAGAATTCTGCCTTGATTTCCGAAGCAGTAAATGCTCTTTCCAAACATGATCTCTTAACCTCAGAACACCGGAATGGGTGAACCGACTGAATTGAGGCTCTGAGACAAGGTGTGGTGCTAGAGGAACCAAACAGAGAAGAGTAGTACTCTACACAGGCATTCTTGATTAGCGTTTTGTCTATTTTAAAAGAACCATCCTCGAGTTGAAGACGCTTGATCCCACTAAACGCATTCCTAATAACCACACTTATATGAATAAAACTTGTATTCTCATCCCCTTCAGAGATCCACTTAAGACCCGATTTCTGACGTAGGAAAGTGGCTTCAGCAGCAGCCAGCCTTTGCCAAACTTGGTAGGCATGGCGCTCATTTTCTGTAGTTGTAGGAGATGGAGAGGATAAGAGAACTCCCTGAGTTGCTTTAAGGTCTGCTAGAGCTGCTCTCACTCTATTTTCAATCCCAGAGTAGGCTGATCTATTTAGCTCCCTCAATTTACCCTTGAGCTGTTTTAGTTTTTTTGTGATCTGAAGCATAGGGGAGCCAGAGACAACTGAAGAGGACCAACTTTCTTGAACAATGGGGATGAATTGTTCATGTTGTATAAGATGGTGATTGAACCTGAAAGGCCGAATGATCCGGGGGCCCCTTTCCTGAAATCTGATACAGCATGAAGCGTGATCGGAGAAAAGAGGTTCTGTAGCGATAGAGCTTGGGAAGCACTCAAGCCAAAATTCATTACCAAGTATTCTGTCCAGCTTCTCAGCTATGGGCGTACTCTGTTGATGGTTCCACCAAGTGAAGATGGGACCGTGAGCTGGTAGGTCCATCATACCACACATATTCATGCAGGATTGAAGCTCACGGCATCCAGCTGAGTAATGAGAAGTCTTCACCTCGAGAGTGTTCTTCATGAAGTAAAGTCTAGTTAAAATCCCCTAAGGCAAGCCAAGGAGAACTGCGGAGGGGGGGGGGGTGTTAATTGACATATTGATTAGATCATTCCATAACAAAACCCTTTCATTCCTCAGATTAGCACCGTAGATAAAAGATGCGGTGAAGTGAATCTCTTTTTCTGGCCAAGAAATACCACATGTTATGTGTTGACGAGTCTTCTTGTAGAGAGTTACCTTCACAGCTTTACTATATACAACCAAAATTCTCCCAATATGGGAGTGTTCATAATTTGGGATAAGACTCCAACCCGAAAGGATCTTCTTCATGACCTTCTGTGCGTTGTGTTCTAAAAGATGAGTCTCCAAAAGACAGCCAAAGACTAATCGTTGTTGTTGGCACCAAGAACTAAAACATTGCTGCTTATCTGGATCATTGATCCCACATACATTCCAACAAAACATCAACATCACATAAAATTGTCTTAAGTGCATTTAGTGATGGAAGGATAACCTTCCCGCATGAATAGGACCCTTCTTTAGCTTAGCCCTAATTTTCTTCTTCTGGCTCTTGGAGAGAACCAGTGTAAAAGCCCCTTGATAATCATCTAAGGACTTTACTGAGGTCATAGATGATATACGAGAGCAGTTGGGAACGAAATCAACTGTGTTTTGCTTATCCTTGACTACCTCGTTCACCGGCTGATTCAATTCTCCCTTCTCATCTGTTTTAGAGGTGGAGATGGAGGTATCGGGGGTGATTTCACGAGTTTGGACCGGCAAAGCAGGTGATTCAGAACAGGAAGGACTAGGAGGATTGCCAGGGTGCTTTGATGATGAAGCTCCATCCAGATTCTTTTTGACCCAAAGTTTGGCTTTGGGAGAGCTTATGACATCCACTGGAACATCCATAACTTTGGATGACTGAATCAACTTAGAATCAATCTCTTTTCTTTTCCTCCAAGGACAAATGGTCTCTGCGTGGTAAGCTTTCTTACAGGAGGAACAGAGAGGGGGAGTATTAGTACAATGCTTTGAGGAATGACCCGCTTCATCACAAAGTGGGCAAATGGGAGGTAGGTGAGGGCAGGACACAGCGACTCTGTTTGTAACACCTGATTCAAACTGAGCATTGACAAACTCCGGAAGCGGCTTGTGCAAATTGATCTCTGTGAACACTTTAGCGACTTCGAAGTTAGTCATTTGCTTTGTTTCCTTATGAAGGTAAATCGGGTGTCTCATAATGATCGCAATTGTACTCAAGGCAGGAGGGTTATAGAATTCAAAGGGAACATTTCGCAGTTCAATCCAAACTGGAGCAGTCTTTAGGGACGGCTTCGATGGTTGAACTCCCGGCGTCCATTCAGCAACAAACATAGTGGACCCATCAATGGACCATAAACCTTCCTTCAAGACTCGTTGCCTTGTTGAGGCGTTTGGGATTTTGAAAAGGAAAGAATGTGGAGCGCCGAGCTTCGTGACAGTGATGTTCTGATGCCATTTACTCCAGATTAGGTTGACAATTGCACGGATCTTACCAAAGGATGGAGCTTTGCGGTAAAACTGACCAACAACAAAACTCTGCCAAAGGGGTTTACAATCCTCAATAATTTTTTTTGGAATTTTGACACAGAGCTCACCTGAATCCAAGAGGAAAGGAGAGCCACATTTCTTGAGAGAGTAGGAGCCGCCGTAAGTACGCTCAACCCAAGTTAAGGGAGATACAAAATCAACGGTAGCTTCCACTAGTGAAGATGGAGGAGTATCCAAACTTCCATTAGGTTTCAGATCCACGACTTTCGCCGGCGATGGAGGGAGAGGGGCAGCAGATCCAAAAGGGGGAGGAAGAGCTGACGGAGATGGAAGAGGGGGCTTGCGTTTTTTCTTGGCCATGGTCAGAAAGAGAGTCGCCGGTGGTGGCCGCCACCGACTCAGAGAGGCGGAGGAAAAGGAGAGACGTAAGAGTAAAAACCTACCTCGATAAACGTGTCAGAGAGGTCTTCAACAAAACAACTTGTTCGATTCTCCTTCATATATGTATGTAATAATTAGTCTTAGTAAAGAGAAACTCATATTGAATTTGAACATCTTCTCCTAAGTAAGTTCAAAGGTTCGCCCTAGCCGCACTCTCTCTGGCACAACCACCGAGGTTCGTTTCCCCGGCGACGCTGAGTCCGATCGGTGTCGCTGGGCCTTTAGTTCTGTTTCTCCATTGTCCCCTCTGTCCTCTTAGCTCCGTTGATCTCTTTTTTAGTCCCCCCAGAGTCCATTGCAGATCCCAGATCTCGACTCTGAGCATGCTTCAGCTTCTTCCACCCCCTCCCTTCCCTTGGTATATGGTGAGTTCTCTCGCTGCTCTTGCCCCGCTGAGTTCCCAGCCACCGCCTTCCCGGTTTGAGATCCCCAAACGCCCCAACAGCCTCAGATTCCGCTCGTCTCACCGCCTCCTCTCGCAGTCAACATCGACATCTCTTCGCTCCTCGGATTCATTTCCTCTCACCCAATGTGCTATTTGGTTGCAGCTGGATAGGAGCTCTGTCTTGACGCTGGAGATGGTGAAGACTTGGACGCAAATATCTACATCCCCGGCGTTCCCTGTTTCACCCCTGATAATTCTTCGACCCAGGTTTGTGCTTTATTCTGTTATCGGAACCCTGGCAATTAGGTTGCTCTGTTTCATACATGGATTATACATGATTTGGAAGCTACTTCGACCCTCTAAAACTGGCTTGAACTCAACCCCTTTAGACCCATGTGTCTATTTTGTGTTTGGACATGCTCGACAGGATATCTCTGATTGTAGAACTTGCCTACTTAGAGCTGCACTTAAAAAATCTCTACCAAGCCCCAAATCCGAAGTACCAACCGTTCCTGCTTGGTCAAGTCGAGTTTCACTCGATAGCAGAATGTTGGTACCCTCTGATTTGCTTGAAACTCATTTGTGTCGAGACCAGTATCTTAGCTTGGTTTTGAGGACTGCAATGCTGAGCTCCTTTATTGATTCCAACTCGTCAATGTGGCGGTTTTTTACGCTTGCATCCTTTGTCCCTACTTGCTACCTATCACCAAATGGTCGACACATTCAGCTTCATCATGTACCCAGGTTTGAATCATCTCGGGGTGTCACTTATGAAGGAGACAACTTGGTGAAACTGGGCATTTATGATCCTACCTCTATGGAATGGGGGTTACTCATGTTTCACTAGCCTCTCTTCTCTATCTCGACCATGCTCAAAGCTTTCCAGAGTGCAAAGCATCTGCTTCTTGAAGTCTCCGCCTATAAGCTTGAAGACTAGTGGCATTATGACCACCGTTCCAAGTGGTTACCGCAACCTTTTCAAGCTTACCCCACCAAACCACAGAACCACCACCACCATGTTATTGACCGATAACCAGAGCACCCTTATCCTTGCTCTCATCCCTGGCAAAGCTTTTTCTTCAGCTGTAGCCCTTCACACTTCGCCGCGCAGTCTTAGACTCAAGACAGTGGTCATCGTCTTTTCCATTGATTTGATCATGAAAACCGCTTCGATACACCTTGATCTCACAGGTTCCAATATGCCTTATTGCATTTGGCTCATAACTCTCAAGCTTTTAATATCGTTTGCCTCTATCTCTCAGTGTACTTTTATTGTTTTTATCTTTGGAGTGTGTCCTCCTTTGCTATTGTGTAACCCAACCAACTCTCTTTATACGTTGATTTCTATCTAATAGAATGAAATATATAGTTGTCAAAAAAAAAAAGTAAAGAGAGACTCATTAGAAAAAAGTTTGGGAGAATATTATTAATTAAAATGGCTATCAATACAAAAACTTTAGTTGCATTTTGTTTTAGTGTACTCTTCGTTATATCTTCTGGTCATTGTCTTCCTTCAACTCCTGTTGGAAGTTCAAGTACTAACTGTTTATTATTATTTATAGCTTCACTTTCTGTAATTATGAAAATGATGATGATTTCACTATTTGTGAATTGGGTTATTAATATTAATTATTGTTAATCATGCATATGTAGGTTATGGAATAGAGCAGAGGGCAATGACGTGCTTCGAGGATACTGGCTGTTATAAAAAGCACTTAGCAGCCTGCGATCATTATTGTAAAGAAATAAGATTTAGTTACGGCATTTGTATTGGACTCAAATGTTGTTGTGTTGAAAGTACACCTACTCCTAGCTAACTAGCTAGTACGGCTCTCTATAATAAAAGATGATAATTGTAATCAAATGCATTGGTATGATCCGCTTAATAAATAAATCAATAATTTTAAATATACAGAAGAGCTAGAGCTGTGTAATTAAATCAATAATTTTGATGGAAGCATATCAAGATCGATTCCTATACGGAAAAAGTTGCAATTGATTAATTAATTCTGTGTTTATTTGGAAATGGGCAGTCTGAATGGCAAGCTCATACATCATCCAAGTCTGGCCCATGGAGGAAGGCAAAACCATACTCTCTATTCTCTAAACACAATTAATTGCTTGCAGAGATTTAAAACTGCTTCTTACATAGTTTCCCTTTTTTACTTCTGCAGATGTTGTCGTCAAAAGACATAAACTTCGTAGGGTATACATACAAGAACTTTAAGATTGTTAATGATTACCAAGTTCCTGGTCCTGGAATGGGTACAATACTTATACTTTGATCAATGGTTCTTGTATTTGATTTCAATTTTGTTTGAATGTTACTAAATGCTTTAATGTCTTTTTGTAGCAGAGATAAAGAAGAAGAAAAGGTACACAACAATCTCTTTTGTTGGTTCAACATTTGGCTATTTCCAAATCTTGAATATATGTGTGTGCATCAATTGGTTGTGTGTGTTTTTAACTGTTCCCATAGATAATGGACCATCGTAGACCTCATATTCATTAGAAACAACGTCGAGACCACCTTGTGATCGACCTCCTCCTGCTCCGGTTGTTCATGGAAGCTTTCTGAAACTTCTACCACCATAATAGGAAGTGAGGCCAAAACAAGAAAAAAGCTTGCTAAAAGTCAAGGTTGCGGATGAGTTATGTCCCAATGTTTTAGTCGGTAGCTAATATACAAACCGACCACCCCTGTTATCTTTGGACAAGACACAGTTCGATTCCTAAATTGACATGAAAAGTAGATGTATTAATATATAATCTTGTTTATAACTGTGCTAGCTTTTGCACAAAAAAAAAAAAAAAAAACTGTGCTAGCTAATAATAAAATTTGTGTTGAAGATAAAACTAAAGATACCTATTTTGTATATCCTACTTGAAAGCACATTTCCATTCCTATATAGGGAATATATGTTTCAGTTACTACAGTAAAACCTCTATAAATTAAACCAAGATATTTTATTAATATATAGTGATATTCTATAAATTAATAATAATTATATTATAGTGTAAATTAATAATTATTAATTTATAGATATATTTTTAATAGTTTAAATTTTAAATTTTTTGAATTAAGACAATTTTAGCAAAATAATATTAGACTTTCAGATTTTGTAAATTTTATGCTATTGGAATTGAATTTGTAATATATAGGAAACATTATTAACAATAAATTACAAATACAATAGACAAATTAACTTATACACATAACATACATAAATTCAAATTTATGAATAATAATATTAATTGTTGTATTTTAATAGTCAATCAAACAACCAAAAATGTGAATGATGGATATCTAAAAACTTTTAAAAAATTAGCTATTTTTGTGACATATTACAGAATATTTTATATCATTATAGTTTGAAAATACAACTTAACAACTGTTTTATAGATATGAGCTATAAGAGAAATATATATTATTATATCAGCATATATATATAAATTTACATGTTTATTAATTTATGATATTATTGGGACCATATTTTACATGGGGATTTCAAAAAATTTATTATCTTATCGAATTCTATTATTTTTTACACTTGTCCGACCTGAGACTAGCAAAATTTATTAATTTATAGAGGTTTTACTGTATAACACTAACAATTAATTTTAATTTCTCACCATTTAAAATGATGCACAATTAACACACTTTTAGCGTTAGCGTTACATTTAAAATTTTTGAACAGCATTTTGGTCAATTAATGACTTCTGAAACTGCTATTTGCGGTTGTTTTGTTCATAGGTTTTTTGTTACCTCAAATATCAGATTAAATCATTGCAAATTAGTCCTACCGAAGGAGTAAACCATAATTATATTTTTTTATCTGAGAGTGATTGTGAAACATGAAATCAAGCACTACAAAAAGCAAAACCAAAAGAAAGGAAAATGCATCTCCAAACAAAATGTCTAATTAGATGATTTGAATATATTAGAGCTCACCTTGTTCAGAAGTCTAGTCTTTACCGACATATACTTGGCCTCATAGGCATTCAATGATTACCAATCCTTCTTCTCCTTTGAAGACAAAACTTTCCATTGTTCATTCACAAATTCCTCATCAGTAGTGAGGGCCATATTTGCGATTGCACCAGGAATGAACGATCACTCAAACCAATTCATCTTGAAAGAGTTAGACTCCCAAATCATATTAGCAAGTTGGGAACATGTCATACAGTGGGCTTGGGTAAATGGTTTCTTTTTCTATTTTCCCACATACTTTTTCTTCAACCATCTGATTTTGCCACTCAATTGCTTCATACTCTTAATCTCAAAAGACATAGAGTTATATTGGCTTGTGAAGGCTTCACAGGTTCTGGAACGGACGCCACAACCGGAGGAGATGGTCCCCTTTCTTCTTCAAAGTCGTCCGACCGTCATCTTCTTCAGAGGCAGCTTCCTCGTCCGAGCCGGCTTCATCGTCGCTGGAAGATTCTTCTTATGGATCTGGAACCGATGCCACTTCCCTCAGTTTCTTCAACGCCAATTCATTCGCTTGATTATCCTTTGTCATTGTAGAGAGAGATAACGAGAACCGAGAGATAGAGAGAAAACCTTTTGGAATCGAATTTAGGGTTTATGCTATAGATCGAGGGAAGTCCGGTTGGGTGAGACTTGTTTTATCTAAACCAGAAATAACCAACTATATACATAAAACTTCTACAAATTAATAATATTGGGGCCAAGATATTTTATTAATTTATAGTGATATAAATTTATCTATAAATAATAAATTAATAATAATTATTTTATTTTTATAGTGTAAATTATAATTATTAATTTATAGATATATTTTTAATAGTTTAAATTTTAAAAATTTTGAATTAAGACAATTTTAGCAAAATAATATTAGACTTTCAGATTTTGTAAATTTTATGGTATTGGAATTGAATTTGTAATATATAGAAAACATTATTAACAATAAATTACAAATACAATAGACAAATTCACTTATATACATAACATACAGAAAAGTTAAATTTATGAACAATAATATCAATTGTTGTATTTTAATAGTCAATCAAACAACCAAAAATGTAAATGATGGATATCTAGAAATTAAAAACTTAAAAAAATTTAGCTATTTTTGTGACATGTTACAAAATATTTTATATCATTATAGTTTGAAAATACAACTTAACAACTGTTTTATATATATGAGCTTTAAGAGAAACATACATTATTATATCAGCAAATATATATGTAAATTTACATGATTATTAGTTTATGATATTATTGAGACCATATTTTACATGGGAATTTCAAAAAAAATATTATTATATTGACCCGACCTGAGTTTAACAAAAATTATTAATTTATAGTGTTTATTAATTTTATAGAGTATTAATTTATAGAGATTTTACTGTATTTATTTATTTAGGGTGTGAATGGTTGCAGTGGTTGGAGCGGACAAATCCATCTTCGGACTAGACCGTTTTTTATTTACCATTCATTATGCTTAGTCCGCAGTGGTGCGGTCTATAGAAAACAGAAACAAAACTGCAGCGGTCCAACTGCGGACCGTTTTTTCTTACAAATAGAGTTGGATTGCAGCGGTCCATTGTCCACATTTAAAACAAAGCGATCTAATCCACAGACAGATTTGTCCGCTGTTACCATTCAGACCCTTAGAGTTTCCTTATAACCTTTAATGATGTTGCAAAGAAAATCCCAGAAAGATGTATATCCGCCCTATTGTGGTACTATTTGAGCTAGACGCAAAAGCTACTCACGTTTATTGATTGAGTCCAAGTCCAATCTAGTATTCAAAAATTACCATTTTGTTTTTTTTTTGTTCTCAACCAAATGTCATGTAGAGCAGTTTCGGACATGACCCTCACGTTGCCCCGTCAATGCCAGACTATATTTTTGACGATTCATATATACACACCTAGCCACTCAAAAAAATAATTAAGAAATTTTTAAAACGTAACGATATTCATGAACCATGACCGCCTACCATTTTTAAGTTTTTCTTTTATTGTTGTAAATTTGTAATGTAACTGGCAAACCATGAGCTTTGTAAATATAAATAGAACTATTTTTGTCAACGTTAGTGTTTTGCATTTCTTAATAATAAACATTATCATATAATTGTTGAACAAGCTAATTGTTATAAAAAAATAACAATGAATCAAGTACTTACTTTCGCAAGTCACACACACATATACAGACATGTCACCTTAAATGCCCATACATAAACTCTTTCTATATATACCTCACAAGACTTAAATCTTAGCAGACGCACTGAAACACACAAATAAAGAAAGACAAGAAAACAACATAAGTATATACAAAGCCATGTCCTCATCTATATACTCATATGTTGTCCTCTTCTTCTTATTTTCCATCGTCCCATACATCCAAAGCCAACCTATTGCTCCAGCTCCGACTACTGAAACAAGTCCCATCAATCTCACAGCGATTCTTGAAACTGGTCACCAGTTTACTACATTCATGCGACTCCTCAACACAACTCAAGTCGGATTTCAGGTAAGCGTTCAACTCAATAGCTCTGATCAAGGGATGACTATATTTGCTCCAACAGATAACGCATTCAACAACCTTAAACCCGGAACCCTAAACGGACTCACATACCAACAACAAATCCAGCTTATGCTCTACCATATCATTCCAAAATACTACTCTCTAAGTGATCTTCTCTTAGCAAGTAATCCCGTTAGAACTCAGGCTACGGGACAAGAAGGAGGCGTCTTTGGGTTAAATTTCACAGGGCAAGCACAAAGCAACCAAGTGAATGTTTCAACCGGCGTTGTTGAGACTCGGATCAGTAATGCATTACGACAACAGTTTCCTCTAGGCATTTACGTCGTGGACAAGGTGTTGTTGCCGGAAGAGTTGTTCGGAACAAAGAACACACCCACGGGAGCTCCGGCCCCGAAACCCATTACTTCGTCGCCTGATGCCGATTCTCCGGCTGTTGATGAAGAGCACAAATCCTCCGGATCAAGTGTGAAGAGGACAAGTCTAGGGGTTGTTCTTGGCTTTGTATGGTTTTGTTGTTCGGTTATATATATTTTTTTGAAGCTTTAACTAAAAGCTGAGAAACATTCCCAAGTAACAACTATTTTATTTGCATGATTGATTTGATTCACCTATGTGTTGGAATATCTGCTTTGTAGTAATTTTCTTAATCTTTTTATGTTTGTCAACAAATGAGAATTGTTTTTATTACAAAAAGAAAAAAAGATGAGATATTTGTGAATTGACTAATGGGCTTGAATAAAAAACTTGGGCCCAAAGATCTCTCCAATAACAGAAATTGCCTGATCGACCAAAAAAAAAATTCAACAAAATCCTGATTGCTCCTGGAGCTTTTAAACCCTAACCTAACCCCTCTCTCTCTCTCTCTCTCTCTCTCTCTCTGCTTCTCTCTTCTCCTTTCTCTCAGGTACTTCCATTTTAGATCGGATTCGGAGTTTAAGCAAGTAAGCCTTCTGATTCTTGTGCTCCAATTTTTTTCTGGTTTCGTTTCAGCTAATTCCGCAGATCATTTTTGTTTTCTATATCGTCGATCCAAGAATGTCAAATCTCCATGATCAGTCTCTCTGCCTTGGATTTTGATTCTGGTGTTCGTAAAATTGGCAGGTGTTGGTGAAAACGATGAATTTCAAGAATATCAAAGCTCCCAAGGGTCCTGGTGGTGGTGTTATAGCTGCGGTGGTTATTGGTGGTCTCGGTCTTTACGGCGCTACGCACTCTCTCTACAATGTCGATGGAGGTCATCGAGCTATTGTCTTCAACCGCCTTGTTGGTATCAAAGACAAGGTTAGTCCCTGCCAAAAAAAAAAAATATGGTTTCCTCTGAATCTTTAAATTGAATATTCGCCTTAGTTTCAACAATTGTGTCTTTTGTGTTTGTGACATCAACCTGAAGTTAGGTTAGGCTTAGCGTTAGTAGTGAGTCTTGTGTTTGTGGCATCTAGGTTAAGTTTACAAGGTTGATTTGTTAGTCTAGATTTGTAACAGTCAATCTTGATGCACTATATATATATATGTATATATATATAATCTTTGCTTGCTTGATTATGTAGGTGTACCCTGAGGGCACTCACCTTATGATTCCGTGGTTCGAGAGGCCAATCATCTATGACGTTCGTGCGAAACCTTACCTAGTTGAGAGTACTTCCGGGAGCCGTGATCTCCAGATGGTACTTTGCTTCCTTCCCTTGTTATAGTAATGGATTATATCAGGTTGTGTGGTTTTGGTCTATGAACTATACATGATAAGCTTGTGTTGTGTGGGATTGAAACATTCAGGTCAAAATTGGACTTAGGGTTCTTACCCGTCCTATGGCTGACCAACTACCTGAGGTATACAGAGCTCTTGGTGAGAATTACAGAGAGAGAGTTTTGCCTTCTATTATCCACGAGACCTTGAAAGCTGTGGTTGCTCAGTACAATGCGAGCCAGCTTATTACTCAGAGAGAGGTTAGCTAATTGGCTGTAAATACATGTCATTGATTCCCTTCTTTCATGGTAAATTAATTTCCCTTTTTAAATGGATGAGTTTTTTTTTTTGTTCTTTGGTGTTTTTTTAAGTCGGTGAGTAGAGAAATCAGGAAAATCTTAACTGCACGAGCTGCATACTTCCACATTGCGCTGGATGATGTGTCCATCACAGGCTTGACATTTGGAAAGGAGTTCACTGCAGCCATAGAAGGAAAGCAGGTGGCAGCTCAGGAGGCTGAGCGGGCTAAGTTCATTGTGGAAAAAGCTGAACAGGACAAGAGAAGTGCCGTTATTCGTGCTGAGGTGCGGATAATTCTTTTCCCTTTTCAATAACCCTATATTGGTAAAATCTTGCTAAGCGATGTTTCTGTGGGAGTGTTTGTAGGGAGAAGCCAAGAGTGCTCAGCTCATAGGTCAAGCAATCGCAAACAACCAAGCGTTCTTAACACTGAGGAAGATCGAAGCAGCTAGAGAGATCGCACAAACCATCTCAAAATCGGCAAACAAGGTCTACTTGAGCTCTGACGACCTCCTGCTTAACCTGCAGGCGATGGACCTTGATGTGAAGGCCAAGAAGTAGAAGAAGATGATATGACTAAACCACACCAGAGCTCTCTCTTCCATAATTGTCTTTCGGATTCTTGGACCAAAAGCTGTGAATGAAGACAGTACGGATTCTTCAGAGTAACTATTTCTGTATTGTGCGTTTGCAGTTTCTTTTCAGAGATCAAGACAAAAAGATCGAATTATTGACAAGTTCTTTTTTTTTGTTTTTGTATGTGAGCAAAAGTTACAAGTTCTTTAAATTTGGAAATAATAATGTGTGCACATTACACAAAGCTGAAATGTTATAGTCTGTGACAGAATTGATAATGGGCCTGGAAATGAAACTGGGCTTTTGGCTTACGTATAGTGAATCCAGACAACACATCTGTGTTTAACGGCGGTTTGGTCGGAGCCAATTGACTCTACACCACCGCGAGCCTCTTCTTCTCGTGGCGTCGGTGCTTTCAAAAGCTGGCTTTAATGGCGTTTCATGGAATTAGAGAAGTTGAGAACTATTTTGTACCTCTTCTACAGCGATTCAAAAGCCGAAAGGAATGGAAGAAGATTCATGCCTGCATCATCATACATGGGTTGTCACAAAGCAGCTTCATGGTCACTAAAATGGTGGATTCTTGTGATAAGATTGGAGATATGGAGTATGCTACACGTCTTTTTAATCAAGTATCGAGTCCTAATGTCTTCTTATATAACTCCATCATTCGCGCCTATACACACCATTCCTTGTACTGCGAGGTGATTCGTACATATAGGCAACTGCTCAGGAAGTGCATCGAGTTACCAGATCGGTTCACGTTTCCGTTTATGTTTAAATCTTGCGCGAGTCTTGGATCATGTTATTTAGGTAAGCAAGTTCACGGTCATCTCTGCAAATTCGGGCCTAAGTTCCATGTTGTGACTGAGAATGCGCTCATAGATATGTACATGAAGTTTGATGATCTTGCTGATGCGCATAAAGTGTTTGATGATATGTCTGAGAGAGATGTTATATCTTGGAATAGTTTGCTTTCTGGATATGCACGGCTTGGGCAGATGAAGAAAGCAAAAGGTTTGTTTCATTGTATGCCTGATAAAACGATTGTGTCTTGGACTGCGATGATCTCTGGGTATACTGGGATTGGTTGTTATGTAGAGGCCATGGCTTTTTTCCGTGAAATGCAGTTAGCTGGTATTGAGCCTGATGAGATCAGTCTCGTTTCTGTTTTACCGTCGTGTGCTCATCTTGGATCTCTGGAGCTTGGGAAATGGATCCATATGTATGCAGAGAGAAGAGGATTCCTGAAACAGACTGGTGTTTGCAATGCTCTTATTGAAATGTACTCGAAATGTGGTATGATTAGTCAAGCTATCCAATTGTTCGACCAAATGAAAATGAAAGATGTTATATCATGGAGTACAATGATCTCAGGATATGCACATCACGGGAATGCTCATGGGGCAATTGAAACATTCAATGGAATGCAGAGAGCCAAAGTGAAGCCTAATGGGATCACGTTTATTGGTCTTTTATCAGCTTGTTCACATGTTGGTCTGTGGCAAGAAGGGTTGACGTACTTTGATATGATGAGACAAGATTATCAAATAGAACCCAAGATTGAACACTATGGTTGTTTGATTGATGTTTTGGCTAGAGCGGGAAAACTGGACCGAGCTCTTGAAATAACAAAGACAATGCCGGTGAAACCCGACTCAAAGATATGGGGTTCATTGTTGAGCTCTTGCAAAACACAGGGGAAACTTGATGTTGCATTGGTTGCAATGGATCATCTTGTCGAGCTAGAGCCGGAGGATATGGGGAATTATGTTTTGCTTGCCAATATTTACGCAGATTTGGGAAAATGGGAGGATGTGTCGAGATTGAGAAAGATTATAAGGAACGGAAATATGAAGAAAACGCCAGGTTGTAGTTTGATTGAAGTGAACAACATTGTTCAGGAATTCGTTGCAGGAGATAACAGTAAACCTTTTTGGGCTGAGATATCTATAGTGCTGCAACTGTTTACTTCACATCAGGATCAAGATGTGATCAAAAGCAACAATGCTCTTGCATATATAGGTATGGTTTAATAGCGTTTGAATTGTGGAAAAGTAGCGATCAGAAAGGCCACAACTGTATTTTTTTTATCATACATATGTTACAAATCGATCAGAAAGGTCACAAGAGTACTCACTCAATCATACATATGTTACAAAATGATCAGAAAGGTCCCAACAGTATTTATTCGGAATCTCAGCCATCTCCAACAAGATATATAGAAGCTTCGATCTTCTTGTTCCTCTCGTATTCTACATTGTTTTGTCTGGAATGGGCTGGTTTTAACCCAAATCATTCGAGAAGTTTCTTCAACCCTATCTTCTGCTCTGAGGTTAAGCTTGTAGGGAACTTGATGTTAAATTTGATCCTCAAGTTACCTTTCTTAGTCTGGTCTTTCTGCAACGGCATTCCTTCCATTGGAACCACTTCTTCGTACTCGGGATGGATCACACAGTTGACTGGGATTGTCAGTCTCCGACCATCAAGTGTAGTCAGGTTGATGGTGTAGCCGGTAAAGGCCTCGAGAACTGAGATCTTCAGAGTGACTACGAGGTCGTTACCCTCTCGAGTGAAAACCGGATGAGGCTTTTCATCGATGATGAAGACTAAATCCGCTGGAATCACACCAGGTTGCTTATTTCCTTTCTCAGGGAATGTATCTTTGTGCCTTTCTTCCACCCCAGTTTCACATCAACAGTCAAAATCTCTTCTACCTGCATCGTCTTGCTTCAAGTTTTTTCAAAAGAAAAACACTGGTCAGCCAATGCGATTTTTGCCACTTAACAAGGTTATGAACTATGATCAAGGCTCTGCTTTCACTATTTATTAACAGACAAATGCTCTATTAACGCTGTCTTAAGTGAGTGGCTAACCTAAAGAGTTCCACTTTTTGTTCACAGATAAGACATCGCATGATCATGACTTACCCAATGACATCAGCAATCTCCCTGGAGATCTTCATCTTCTTTGTGGTTCCTTTGTAAAGATGTTCAAGGCTACAAGGCAACTTTTTTTTCAATAGGAGCTGCCTTCCTAGCTCCACCGTGATGCAATGAGCCGTCACCACCATCTCCTCCTTTGCTGCTATCACCAGCAGCAGCAGCAGCAGAAGGGCTAGAGACCCCAAAGAAACTCAGTATATATATCAGCCTCACGTCTGGGAGCAGAAGGGCTAGAGGCCCCAAAGTAGTCAGCATATATACCATCCGCATTTCTCGGACCAGAAGGGATAGAGGCACCAAAGAACTCGGCAAATATATCGTCCTCACTTCTCGGGTGACTCATGTTTCTTCTCAGACAGAGTGTGGAAGATTTATGTGGAATGTTCCTGAAATCGTTCTGAAAATAATGAGATTAGTACAATCCGTTCAAGAGACTTACCGTGAGCTGAGGAAAGGAGAAATCGCAACCAAAAAAGTGAGTTGTGCAGAGAATTATCACCTCTGATGATGATGATGACAAAGGATGAATCGCTCTAAGAGTAAAGTAGGAAAGGAGAGAGCATAGAATACTGTTTAATCTGATAGTACATAAAGAGTACTCTTGCATTATTGAACCAACTTACTTTATTGACCGGCGCAAACCCGACTTGGTTTAATTAAAAAAGAGATGAGTGAATGAAACAAACAAACAATATACAGGGATTGAGTGTTATGTAGAGAGGCTAGCTATGGATTTTTTTCCGGCAGAATGCAATTAACTGGCATTGAGGCCTGTTCCCATCTTGGATCTCTATAGCTTGGGAGATGGATCCATATGTATTCAGAGAGAAGAAGATTTCTGAAGCAAACTAGTGTTTGCAAATGCTTTTATTGAAATGTATACTCGCGTTGACCAAAAAAAAAAAAAAAGAACTGTACTCGACATGTAGTATGGTCAGCCAAGCTATCCGATGATCAAATTAACGGGAAAGATGTAATATCAGGGAGTATAATGATCTCAGGGTATGCACACATCACGGGAATGTTCATCAAGCTATTGAGACATTCAATGAAATGCAGAGAGAAAAGAAGCGTATTGGGATCACATGGTGATGAGACAAGATCATCAAATATACGGCTGTTTGTTTGATTGATGTTTTGGCAAGAGCGGGAAAACTGGAACGAGCTGTTGAAAATAACAAAGACAATGCCGGTGAACCTGTTTCGAAGATATGGGGTTCTTGCCTTCTTGGTGTGGCAATGCTGTCGTGTTTAATAGCGTTTGGGTTATAGGAAAAAAAGCAACAAAATTTATTAGGAGGTATTCAATCGTACATATGGTACAAATCGATCAAAACAGTATATTTTAATCACAATCTCTGTGATTTACAACAGTACATCTAGAAGCTTTGATCCTCTGGTTCTCTCCTCTGATCTCTGTAACGTGGTGAGTATACTCAAAACTCAGCCGAGAAGTTTCTTCACTCCTGTCTTCTGCTCTGAGGTTAATCTTGTAGGAAACTTGATGTTGAACTTGATCCTCAAGTTTCCTTTCTTAGTCTGGTCTTTCTGCAATGGCATTCCTTCCTTTGGAACCACTTCCTCGTACTCGGGACTGATCACGCTGGTGACTGGGATAGTCAACCTCCGACCATCAAGTGTAGTCAGGCTCACTGTGTAGCCGGTCAAGGCCTCGACAAGTGAAATCTTCTGTGTGACTACAAGGTCGTTACCCTCTCGAGTGAAGACCGGGTGAGGCTTCTCGTCGATGATGAAGACTAAATCCGCTGGAATCACACCGGGTTGCTCATTGCCTTTCTCTGGGAATGTGATCTTTGTGCCTTTCTTCCACCCTGGTTTCACATCAATGGTCAATATCTCTTCCACCTGCATAGTCTTGCTGCAAACAAAAAAAATCACACACACAAACCGTTCAGCCTAATCACTAAACAAGGTTATGAACTACGACCAATACTCTGCTTTCACTATGAAACTACACAGGACAAACGCCCTAAGCGAATTAGCCTATTTCTACATACAAGCTAACCTAAAGGGTTCCATTTGGGTTCGATCATGACTTACCCGCTCACATCAGCAATCTCCCTGGAGATCCTCATCTTCTTGGTGGTTCCTTTGTAAAGATCTTCAAGACTACAAGGCAGCTTGTTTTCAATAGGAGCGGCCTTCCTAGGTCCCCGTGATGGACGGAGCCACCACCGCCTCCTCCTTCGCCGAAAGAGGCAAACATATCATCACCAAACATACTGCTAGAGAACCGTGTACCTCTTCCTCCACCACCACCACCACCAAACGGGCTAGAGAAGCCAAAGAACTCTGCAAATATGTCATCCGCACTTCTAGGGTTGAACCTGAAGGACGTAGGACCATCACCGGTAGAGAAATAAGTGGCTCCACCAGCGTCCGGAGGTGGCACATTCCCTTTCAAACCTTCCTCCCCCATATTGATCATATACAGCTTTCTTCTGAGGATCGCTTAGAACCTATTAAGCATCCAGACAATCAAGTCATCATTAGCAAACACGCCTATTCATTAAGACAAGAATTGAATTAATTAAATACAGAATTTACATATATGGATAAGATACCTCGTAAGCTTCGGAGATCTGCTTGAACTTAGCTTCCGCGTCTTTTTTGTTGTTGGGGTTTTTGTCGGGGTGCCACTTCATGGCGAGTTTTCGATAAGCTTTCTTAAGATCATCGTCACTGGCGCTGCGATCAACTTGGAGGACTTTGTAATAATCCACTCCCATCCGACCTTCTTCCTCTTCTCTCTTTCGCTTCTTCACTTTTCCTGATATTTCTTAGTAATTGTTCTGAAAAAGACTGATGAACCGTGCTCTGTTTTGGTTTGGTTGAAGAAGATAAGAAGAGTTTGTTGTTTGGTCTTAAAAACAAACACACGGACTCGTGTACTTTTCTTCTCAGAGTGTTGAGAACTCTGTCGAATGTTCCAGAACTTGTCTGGTCTTTTAAAACTGATTTTTTGGTGACGGGTCGGTGACGCGTGCCTTCTCTTATCATCATCGTAACGCATTCCATTCCAAAGTGTGTTGGTGGTTTGTATACGTTACCGTATCTAATCTATAGCCCGTTATGCTGTATTGGACTTAAAGTGGGCTTTTAATAATAATTAGTTATGGATTAATAATTTAATTATTAGGATAATTGTTTTCGTGATCACAATAATTGTCTCTTAGCAAAATAAGCAGTTAACTAATTTTTTTTATTTTTTTTAAACAAAGAGAAAATTACACATAATCACAAGAAGAAGGAATGAAAGAAATAATAATTAGTAAATAAATAAAAAATAAATAAAAACAAATAAAAAGAAGAACATTAATAATAAAAATAAGATCAAAGAAGTGTTCCTGTTTCTGGATGTTAACAAGGAATGGAGTGGGTAAACCAACGGAGGACATTGACAGGAAGTTTGATGAGAGACACAGCGAAGTTGGCCAGCGCAGCGAAACAGAAGCAACATGGGCACAAACAACTCAATATTGTCCTGCAAATTTTTTTTTTTCCATTACAATATTATTAATTCACAATTTTAAATAACAATTCTTAAATAAAAAAATTTATGTAGTCGAGATCTCTCATCTGGGGTTGATTGTTAAGATGAAGAACATTCATAAGCGATATATTCAAGAATGAGGATTGGAAAAAAGGAAGTAAGTGTACTGGATCTAAACATAAAAAAGAAAATAGAGAAACGATCGATGTGTACCCAATGATCCAGATGACAGCACCAACGAGAGAGAGAACGAGGGCAACAAGAGCAAATGGTAATCCTAGTAAGAAGCCTAGAGGTCTACATTCTCCCATAGCTGCTCTTTCAGAGATTTTTGCTAGACAAGTTTTAGTTGTTCTGTTTCTTTTAGAAAATAGCAAGAGAAAGCACTAAAAATAAAATTAAAGTTGTTGTAAAACACTTGTGGACTCCATAGACCGGTCCGCTTACAGTCCGTTAGGACATGGCCTTACGGCCCATTTACTGTCCGCACATGTACGGCCCATCGGCCATAGCTTTACGGCCCATGGCCATTGCTTTACGGCCCATGACCTATCTTATGTACTCGATTGCTTTATGGGCTTTAGCCCTTGTACTCCTATTATATATACTTGTAACCTCGACATTAATCAATAAGACTAAGAGATTTTCGTCCCCTAAACTCTCTAGTTTACAACACGTTATCAGCACGATAGCCTCTAACCCTAAACCCTAAAGCAGCCGCCGTCTCCTAAAAACCCTATAAACCCTAAACCGCCGCCGTTCACCCTTCTCTTTCAAACAAAACCCTAAAACCGTCGCTGTTCTTCCTTCTGTTCGAAACTAAGTACTTTGTTTCGAAGATCTCTTTGTGTTCACGAGCAAACCTTAGCTCGTGATCAAGTTCTACCCACAACTTGTTCGAGGTTCGTGGTTCGCGGTTCCGGGGTGAGCATAGTACGTGAGCGGTCAGGGATCTGTTCGTGGGAAGCTGTTGCGGATCTGTTCGTGGAAGCTGCTGCGGATCTGTTCGTGGTTCGTGGTCCATACAAGTTCGAGGTTCGTGAGAGATATCTGAGGTCTTTAGCTCCCAGATCAAAACCAGTCAGACCCTAATTGGTGAAAGGTAATTAAGATCTAAAACTCTCTTAGAACCATATAATCGAATCTGAACCCTAACAGCTATTAAACCATAAAACATCCAAGTATACAAACAAACAAATCTTAAGAGTTCTATTCTTGTAAAACTTTAAAATCGGTTGCATAGGACTGTTAGATTGTTTGTGAATTGCACCAAAAGATATCAAGCTTGAATTTGGTTGATTGATTATTATTGCTTGATTGATTGTTGCATAAGAACCTAGAACTAAATTTGTTAGATTCATAAGATGTTAATCAAACTGTTCTAGGAGATTTAAAACTTGGTTGTTCATCGCATCATAATGAAATCGGATTATGCATAGGGTATTAAAGAACCAATAATTGCATAAATTGTTAGAGTTGCATGAACATTAATATCAAATTGGATAGACTTGTTTAGGACTGTTGAATTCGGAATTTCCATAGAAACAATATAGGATCAATTATAAACATAAAACTGTTCTTGTAAATTAAGAAAAAAAGTTCGGATCCTAAAACTATGAAATTCGAAAATCATAGAACTGTTCTAGGTTGCTAGAACTTTCAGGATAACTTCCAAATTTAATTTGGTAATTATCCTAAAATTTAAATAAAATATTTCCTAAAACTTGTCTTAATCCTAAACTTAAGAAAAGGAAATCTTATCTAGAAAAAGGAAATTATTGCATGCATGCTAGTTCCTATCTAGGTTTGTTGTTCATGCATATTAAGCCACGAAATTGAGTAGAATAAAGGCATGTTTCGGTCTCAAATACCGCATGACCTAAGTTCAAAATTATAAGTAAAGGCAAGGCATGTTTCGGTCTCAAATACCGCATGACTAAGACTAAAATGATTCCATGGTTCGGTCTTAAACACCGCATGGCATGATCCAAATGAATTACATGGTTCGGTCTTAAAAACCGCATGATATAATCGGGTGCATGTTTTGTAAAATCAAAGTACCTATGTGAGTGTATTAAGGATGATAATGGTTGCACTAAAAGAATAAATGTAAGGCAATTTTGCATACACACCATCACCTTGCTGAGAGTCTCAAGGACCAAGTATCATACCATTGAGAATCTTATTGACCTTTGGACAGAGTTGAAAAACAATATGGACACCAATAGATGGTGGTCCTACCAAAGGCTCAATTCGAAAAACCTAAGGATCCAGGAATTCCAATCCATGGATGAGTATAACTCAGAGCTTTTAAGATTGTCTCAATCCTAAGGTTGTGTGGTACTGAAGTCACGGAGAGAGAGTTACTAGAGAAGACTTTGTCTACTTTTAGTACTCACAATATAGTACTTCAGCAACAGTACCGTGAAAATGAGCTGTTGATGAATAGTGCTATGAGACCTCCCGGTACAACCCTATTACCGGAAACACAGAAGGTTGATGTGGCAAAACAGAATGAGCCTAAACAGCCTAAAGAGCCCAAGGAGACCAACTACGTTCACAGGAAAAGACACTATGGCCGTGGCCGTGGGTGGCAGAGGACGTGGTGGTCGTTGGGGCCAGGCAATCTGTTTTGATGGTTACGGCCATGGTGGTCGTGACCGCGGTGGGTAGGGGCCGTGGGTCCTTTAAAACCGCAAATCAAGGCTAAATCGGTTTGTCACCGATGTGTAAATGAAAAGTGCAATGAAGCTCACAAGGTTGACATGACAAAGAAAAATCCTAAAGAGCCTAAAGAGCCAAAGAGACTAATGAGTCCATCTATGTCCATAGAGACAAGTATGGCCATGGCCGAGGAAGAAGTGGACATGGTGGTCCTGGTCGTGGGACTTACCAAAGACATAATTATGATGGTCAAGGCTATAGAAACCGATTAGGCTTCGGCCGTGGTCGGGGTAAAGGCCGCGGGTTATCTAAAACCCGCAACATAAGACCAAGTCCACTTGTAATAATAATTATGGTATAGAAAACCATAAGATAAAGACATGCAAAACTCCTAAATTGGATTATGAGATTTTGATTGCCTAAAGAAAAATATTTAAACTCATGTGGTGTATTAATTTAATTTCTATGCTTTGAATTTTGATTGAATTATTATTTTTGATTTAAATCCAATTATTTTATTTCCTTTTAATATATATTAAAACATAAATTCTTGTCCATTATTGGAAATGGTTAAGGACAAGAAAATAAGTGTGGTGGATAGTGGATTAAGCCACACAAAGCCAATATTAGCAAAGATAAGCGGGTATAGCAAGCCTAAGTGAAGGCTACGGCCAGGCATATATTTTATGGCACACATTTTAAACTAAGTGTTGCATTATAATCACCCAGCTCTAAGAGAAGCTTGAGCTTTAAGGACATTCATTTGAATGATTTCCATATTGTAACCAAGGGTGAAGGAACTAAAGAATTCCTATACATTACTGAAAATGTAACGGCCAAAAGAAGGTCCGAGAGACTATACCTGCACTAGCCACTGGTTTATACCATGCTAGGATAAACATGATAGAAGCTAACATGGCTAAGCAAAAAATGTTCACTGAACAATTCACTCTATGGCATGACCGGTTAGGCCACCCGGGTTCGAACATGATGCGTAAAGTAATTAAGAGTTCAAATGGGCACAACCTTAAAGAAAAAAGAGTTTTCCCTAAAAATCTCACTTGTATAGCATATGCACAAGGGAAACTCATTACAAGACCATCACCAGTAAAAGTCACAAAAGAGACTTTGCATTTTCTGGAAAGGATACAAGGTGACATATGTGGACCAATACACCCACCTTGTGGGTCGTTTAGATATTTCATGGTTATGATCGATGCATCAACCAGATGGTCTCACGTATGCTTGTTATCCACAAGGAACCTAGCATTTGCTAGGCTGTTGGCTCAAATCATAAGATTAAGAGCACATTTTCCAGACTTTCCACTAAAGACTATACGTCTAGATAATGCTGGTGAATTTACATCCCAAGCGTTTAATGATTACTGTATGTCCATGGGGGTGAGTGTGGAACATCCTGTGGCACATGTCTATACACAAAACGGATTAGCTGAATCCTTCATTAAACGTATACAATTAATAGCTCGACCATTGTTAATGAGATCGAAGCTTCCTGTGTCGGCTTGGGGACACGCGGTCTTACATGCAGCAGAACTCATACGCATCAGGCCATCTAGTGAACACATATATTCACCATCCCAACTATTATTGGGTCAAGAGCCAGACTTATCCCATCTCAAAACATTTGGTTGTGCCGTTTATACACCCGTTGCTCCACCCACAGAGAACTAAGATGGGACCTCAAAGGAGGATGGGAATATATGTGGGATATGAGTCTCCCACCATAATAAAGTATCTTGAGCCATTGACAGGGGATCTATTTAAGGCCAGATACGTGGACTGTCAATTCGTTGAGTCCGAATTCCCTACTATAGGTGGTGAGACCGGCAAAGCTGGTCAAAGAATTAACATAGAATCAAACATCCTTAAATTGGCAAGATCCTCGAACTCTAGCATGTGATGCAGAGGTTCAAAAGATTATACATTTACAACAGCTAGCTAATCAATTGCCAGATTCCTTTGATGACCCAAAGAGAGTAACAAAATCGTACATACCAGCTTGCAATGCACCAGTATGTATTGA
>NC_141898.1:27798423-27803423 GCF_030686135.1 Camelina sativa
TCTATTCTGTCCTTATCCCCACTGAGGGAAGTAGCTAACCTAACTTCATATTATGGATTAGTAAGGATCCACTGGGTGGGAATCAAACTCAACATTGCGAGCTCAAAAAGTGATCCTGAAGGCCCACGGGTAAGCAAAGATTCTAATTCGAGATTGGCAGAGAAACGGCCCGTGCGAGCACGAACCAAAGGAAGGTGCCAAGCCGAAGTGTACAAATCTCATAGGTCTATATCTGCTCAGTCCTCTGTTAGCAGCTTCAGTAGGATTCTGGTCTTTTCTTTCTTTCCTGCGAGTGTTGAAGTGGGGAAGTCCGGATCAATCCGTCGAAAGAGACGCCATCTCTCAGTCTAAATGGAAGTAGACCAAGTAGTTTCATAGGAAGAAATGTGAAAGTAGGGGCTGCTAAGCGCCCAGACCCATGGGAGGTGAGGTGAGATAGTCAATGAATGGGGTGGTAGATTCTGGCGCAGTGTCAATTGAGAAAGCGATTGTGACTCCTGACCTTCTTATCGGCTGCTGGTCTTGAAGTCTCGCTAACTACTTGGATACCTTCTCTCATTCCTCGGAACGAAAAAGCGAGAGTACATTCTCCTTTTTAGTGCATTTCAGCTGCGTTAGCAGTTTCTTTTTTCTTATTCCCTTTCCTGTGTTCATTTCAAGTGGTGGATAGGATGAACTTACTGGCCGTTGGTCCTTATCTTCTCTTTCTTATTAGTAATCTTGTTCAAGTGAGAGGGACTGACATTTTCTTTTAATTTCTTTCATATCTCCCTTGATTCTGTTTCAGTTTGAAGTAATAGGGAGGCTTGCAGACCTTACAATTGTCTTTGTTAAATACTTATGACCGACTGACTTGAATCTGCTTGCCATTGGTCCTTATCTTATCTTTAAGATAATGGTAAGAGTGGTAATGTAGGGCTAGGGGTATAGAATGGAGAGCCTTTGTAGGCCGATAGGTTGATTGAGTCAGTACACTTGACGTATGCTTCTAGAAAGAAAAAGAATGAGATTCAGCTCTGATCACCACCACCGGATGCATTTTTCTTGATCTTCTCGGACTCCAGTAAAGTTTATGCGTTGGGCCTAGAAAGCGGTAAACGTCAGCAATGAGTGCTTCGATTGTATTAAATTCTTCTTCTTGATTGGGAAAGTCCGTTACATACTAAGACGCACCAGATCTATGATCTCTATTTTCTACAGAATCGTCTAGCGAGAAAACTCTTTCACTAATCTTTCTTCTTGGCACTTTCGGTCTTCTGCAGAATAGTAGCATTGCATCGTCAATTCACAATTGATGTGGAGAGCTTGTTCAAAGAACTCGAGTCAACACGCCGCTCTGCACCTTGTGTGAGCTAGACGAAGAAAGCACAAAGTACTTACCCTACATATGCAGGAAAGAAAGTGAACTATGGATACCATAGCTACTCGGGGCACTTGGCGTCATTCTCACCCCTAATGCTTCTTTCTATTCGGATTCTATTGAAGGTTTTTCTCCGGATTCTATTTTTTTTATAAAATGAAAAAAGGGGGGCTTTGTTCCCTCGTACTAATAGCTGAACAGTTGTAGAATTAATGTGGTCAGCATAACACAAGTACTCTTCGCCCGTTGTGGAATCATGCAAAAAAGAGACGAAAAAAGACGGGTTTTGTCAACTTTTTGACACTGTTTAGACATCTAACAGCCAGAAAGATAAAGCAGCTTTGATAACTAAGAAAGCAGTCTATGGGATCCTTTTTAGCAAGAATAGTAATTGGATTAGGATGGATGGCATGTCTCATTAGCCGGCACTGGCTTTCGATTCGGGGAAAAACTAGACTAATCCGTGTAGGAGAAGTTTAAGTGGAAGCAGTGGAGGCAGAAGGGCGAAAATCCCCACCACTCTCCCTGAAAGTAGCTAATTCAAAGCAGAACGAGAACAGATGGCTTGCACGCTCTACCTTTTCCATCTCTTGCAACATCTCATCTGCAACTATCACTTATCGATTTCTTGCACCTCTATCTTATGTTGGGTACAGAAAGGGATCAAGAATAGGGTGGATTCACCAAAGGGTATTGACACCCCAGGGCAAATCACACCTCGACCTGCCTTGGGCAAAAAAGTCTCCGTGCGGATCACCTAGGGGGCAACTCGTACCGGCTTCTAACAAGTCGAAGAAGCACTCTTTCCTTCAGTCAACCCATCTCCTTCGGTTTAGTGGAAAGAAAACTCTCCTAGCTGAGTTGATGTACCGATATGAAATCTCCTGCCCCTTCAACCTAAGGAGTCCGGCAGTACCCGTCTCATCAAAAGCCAGCAGTACCTCTTTCATCAAAACAAAGGCCCTCAGAATAAGCGAAGTAAACCGTGAGTTAAGCGTCCCTCGCGTTTACCGTGAGAAGAGTTTCACGCGGCGGCTAAACGCACCTATTTTTGGCAGCCTATTCGTAGACAAAGAAAGCCGATTCGCTAATGCTTATTCCTTTACTTTGAATCAAGGTCTTACCGAGGAAGAGGGAAGCAAGCAAAGCTTGCCCCGGATCGTAGGGGAAAGAGTGTTGTAACCGAAGTAGACTACCGAACGGGTGTGGGGGAGAATATCGTCAAAGATTGAGCTAATCCGAATCCCTCTCACAACAAGTGCTCTCCGTTGGACCTCTCGCAACAAGTGCTCGAGTATGTAAACAACCTCTCCTTTCAGTCGAGTAACGTCAGTCCCCAGTCCCTTGGAAAGAGTCCGCTTTCATGGCGAGCCAAGCCAAGTAGCCACACCAGCATCAGCAGGTGCATTTTGAACAATAGCCGCATTCCCTGCTACTTAGTACCCTTCTTTCACTTACAGCTATTATAACAAGCACGTACACACAAGCAAGCTTGAATCCTGTTATCTTCACTGAGAATGCCGTTACTTATAGCCTTTTAATGGCAGCTACGCATTGGTCGATACTCAGGATTTCGTTTAGCTAAGTGGCCTGTAGACTAGAATAGTCAACCTCACCCTAATTTCACATCTGCTTGAACTTAAGTAGACCCGATCTACTTAAAAAAAACACACTTCTCGAGCTGGATTAGAAGATTAGTATATGAATGACCTGGTTACTTTCTTTCCAAAGCCCCACATGAGCAAGTCAAGCTACTCACTAAGACTGCCCAAGCTACTCATGCCCAGCAGCTAACTTCGAGACAACTAAGGGCAAACTTCGAGCTATAACTAATGGATTAGCATTAATAGTCAGTTCCCAGGGGGGATTTATTTCCTATGCTTGCTGGCTAAACAGAGTTGTCTTCCACACGTGCACTGAAACCAGAGTCTGCTACTCGCCTTAGGCAAAACCCGGAGTCTCTTGCCTCATTCTCCTATCGGCCTGAACGGTGGCATAAAAGCCTTGGAACGGCTGCCGCGCCTGATTCGACTGATCAGCTATAAGGCTTGTGATGGCTTGCAAGCAAGTAGTAGTAGCTTGAAGTAGCTTCAAGTAGGGCTGTTACAACAGTAGCTGATAGTGACATTAGTTTGAATAAGGCTGGCTCCACTGAATCTCTAGTCTAGTCATCTGTATCTTCCGAGGGTTAGGATCAAGGGCTGCCTTTAACCGTAACAACAAGCCAATATCTAGCCAGAAAGCCAACTACTCTAGTTCCATCTCCCAGGTAACCAGTACAGTACCATTCTCCCCGTCCGTACGTCTTTCTTTCCCCCTTCCGCATAGAACCCTTTCTTCACTTACAACAACCGCCAGTAGGTTATAGCCCAGGCAGCTTCCTTGCTTGCCCCTTATCATAATTATTGAGGAAAGAAAGGGTCGTGAATGGTGAGGTCGCATATGTATCAAAAGTCAAATACCTAGCAACTAGCAAGAGCACTGAATTAGTTTAGTTGGGCGTGGGTGTGGGCAGGGGTGTCAATCTACAGAAATGAAAAAAAGAGATCTAGGCATATATTCTATTAGTTATTCCATGGCAGGTTTTTGTTGCTAAAAGGGCAGCTTTCTCAAGTGATTCATGGGATACAAGTAGTCTTCTTTGAAATGAAAGCCCTTGATCATGATTGGAGTCCCGATATCGAGTGGTTCCCTATTTCTGTGTTGAAGTAAAGAGGTCCTTCTTTCTGGAGATAGGATTGCGTTTCTGATCACTTATAATGTTGATTCTTTCAGCCGGGTCTCCGCCTCACAGAGCATCATAGTTAGCACGATAGCCCCAAACATAGTAGCCACGGTAGCTTTGGTTATTACAGGAGAACGTGCCCATTCATGCAGAGGATCTACCGGGATTTTATACTGGATTTTTCTTTTAGGGTTAGTGCAAGGTTGGCTTGTGCGAAGTCGACAGGGGTGGTTGAGAAACACGTTTTATTGGGATGGGGCAGCAGGCAATGAATACCGTTCCCCCACCAGAGCCTGCAGTTGGTAGGCCAAATCCCTCTGTCCAAGTGATTGAGTTGAAGCTTTTCAGAGAAAGGGTCATTTCTGAGTGAATCAAGAGAAGATGCTCTAAATGACCAGAATTAGGCGCCCTATCGCTACTTTGTTATCTAAGGTCCCACATCGATCACAAGGTTTTTTTTCAACGTCTTTGATTATTTACTTTCACTTGCACTACTATGCTATGCTACCACGGGGAAGTTCTAAATGGCGAAAGAGAATCCTTTCAGTCCAGGCACTCAGTGCAGTCCAGACGCTCAGGAGAAGACGGAGGTTAGGAATGCTGATTGGAACCAATACGATTGCCCAGAAGAGCTTTATAGGTATCCAGAGTCCCGCACAAAGAGCAGTTGAGACAGATGCGGAAGAAGGTGCGGCCGAGACGGTTGATAGAGATGATCCGGCAGGCGGAGAGTTTGATTGCGACAGTCCAGCCTTTCATACGAGAAATAGCGGTGACCGTTTGCCCTAAACAAATATCTCAAGATGTAACACATATGCCTTCTCGTAGAGCACTCCCAGAAGCTACCCTGAAGCCTGATCGTGCTTGGAAAAGGCATTTCATTGACCGAACCCGACCCATCCCACCGAGAGTGCG
>NC_141898.1:27808423-27830923 GCF_030686135.1 Camelina sativa
TAGAAACAAAGGAGAAGGACAGGGGCCGTTAGGTCAGAAAAGCGATAACTAACAAATCTCCCCAAGTAGGATTTGAACCTACGACCAATCAGTTAACAGCCGACCGCTCTACCACTGAGCTACTGAGGAACAACGGGAGATTAGATCTCATAGAGTTCAATTCCCGTTCTCAACCCATGACCAATATGAACTCGAAGTTTCCTTCGTAACCCCCGGAACTTCTTCGTAGTGGCTCCGTTCCATGCCTCATTTCATAGGGAACCTCAAAGCGGCTCTATTTCATTATATTCTATCCATATCCCAATTCCATTCATTTAATATCCCTTTGGTGTCATTGACATAAGAGATGTCGTTTCTAGTCTATCTCTTTCTATTTCTCTATATATGGAAAGTTGCAAAATCATCATATAATAATCCAGAAATTGAAATAGAAAATAAAAAGGGGAGGTTTGTGATGGTTTTTCAATCTTTTATACTAGGTAATCTAGTATACTTATGCATGAAGATAATCAATTCGGTCGTTGTGGTCGGACTCTATTATGGATTTCTGACCACATTCTCCATAGGGCCCTCTTATCTCTTCCTTCTCCGAGCTCGGGTTATGGACGAAGGAGAAGAAGGAACCGAGAAGAAAGTATCAGCAACAACAGGTTTTATTGCGGGACAGCTCATGATGTTCATATCGATCTATTATGCGCCTCTGCATTTAGCATTGGGTAGACCTCATACAATAACTGTCCTAGCTCTACCGTATCTTTTGTTTAATTTCTTCTGGAACAATCACAAACACTTTTTTGATTATGGATCTACTACCAGAAATGAAATGCGTAATCTTCGCATTCAATGTGTATTCCCGAATAATCTCATTTTTCAATTATTCAACCATTTCATTTTACCAAGTTCAATGTTAGCCAGATTAGTCAACATTTATATGTTTCAATGCAACAACAAAATGTTATTTGTAACAAGTAGTTTTGTTGTTTGTGTCCGTATGTTACTAGTTGAGTGGGCTTTCCCTTTGTTCCAGTTATTTCTGGTCATGAAGGTGTAGGCCAAGGACGGAGTCGAACCGTCATTACAGGATTTGCAGTCCGATACATTTCCATTATGTTACCTAGCCAAACCCGCCACCTCATGTGCCAAAGTCAAACGGTTGTTCTTTACTTCCCTCTTTTTTATACATATGCTGGGGCAGGCGGAGCGCTCTATATGACCGGCGGCGGGTTACCAGAGAGGAGGGGACAACTTCTTTTTCCCTTGCCTTGCTCAATTTTCGTTTTATGATTGAAAGTAGCAAGCAACTCTACTACTAGTACAGAGGCCAGATAGAAGGTTGTTGCTCATCCAGCCCATCGGATCTATTGTTTATGCAGCAGTGCGATGCGGCTGAAAAACATAAGCCCCATTTTCTTAGTAAGATGAGTAAGGTATAGGTTTGGGAAAACTCCAAAACAAAGGTTCCAAAAAAAAGACATTAATCAAGGTGACAGGATTCGAACCTATGGCCCTCTGTACCCAAAACAGATGCGCTGACCAGACTGCGCTACACCTCGCGTCTCACTGTAATTGCTTTTTTTTTCATTTGCCTCCTGCACTATACGGCTTTTTGCCTTCTTCCTTCTTTCACTTGAATTTTAAAAATCCGGCTCGCTCTCGGCTACGTGTCCAAAGGACCAAAAGGCCATTCTTCATATACCTCAGCTCCGAGAATAGAAGTGGTTGTGGATTCGAACCACTGACACAAGGATTTACAGTCCTTTGCTCTAACCAACTGAGCCTGAACCACTTTTCCAAAAGTCTCTTTTTTTCTTCATCGAAGAGCGCCCTACCTTACCACTTGACTAGTAAGGGAAAAGCCCTTTACTAATCTAATTAATAGGGAAAACTTCTTCGTCAAGCTTTAGAGCAGCTCTTTCAATTGACGACTAATCTCCCAACATGCTCAAGAACCGAGAGCCGCCCAGGGACTGGACGGCCATAGGGAGCTTACTTATGAAGATAGGCCGGTCAAACAAAAAAACGCGCAACGGGCTCCCCGCTCCTAGTCACTAAGTAGTGCTCTTCTCATTTCGCCCGCCCGTTTCACTTCCGCGCCGGAGGAAATGGGATTCGAACCCATGATACAATCTTCTTGTATGTCGATTTAGCAAACCAATGCCTTAAGCCACTCAGCCATCCCTCCAAGTTGTTGATCGGAATTTTTTAAAGAGTCAAGTCTTACTTATTTAAGCTGGAATGAAAATCTTCTTCTCTTATGATATTTTATAGAGTTTCGTTTCTTTTATCTATCTCCCCATTCGAACGAGAGAATTGAGTTGATAGCTTCAGTAGTGGTTGCTTGATGGTGTGTAGTGGGATGACCTGGTAGCGATCATATTAGTATGTATATGAGCAGGACTTTCAAGATCTGATATCTTTCAAGAAAGTTGGACCATTTATCACATCAAGGTAACTACGATAAGCAAAAGAAGACTCTTAGGTCGTTGATTCAAATTCTACCTATATTTGCATTCACTTAATGGTCAAACCTACAATGGAATTGACTCTAACATCCGATCCGGCCGGAGGAAAGACTTACTACTACAAGGGCTTGTGCCAACCAACAAGAAGGGGGACGGAGCAAAGACATCTCTTGGCCAGAACCGGACATTGCCCTTTACCATCTCACCACTAGGAGACTGGGACTCGAGGCGTGGTTAAGTATTCCCTTCCGCTCTGGAAGTCAATTTATTTCTTATCTTTCGGTTCCAAATCTTTTTTTCTTATAAAGAGTGTATTGTATGGTCCAGTTGGTGTGGAGAGATGGGTCACTCTTGCGCATCTCGCGCTGTGGTGATTGGTAGAGGAGCCGAGCGTACGCAAGAATCAAGTGCCTCAGGGCTTCCACTAGGCAATCGGACCACTACATCCGAATGAAATAAACTGGTTTCACGCTGCCTGAGGTCAAGTCTTCCCCGCTATTCTAACTCTAAATCCCGGTCGCACCCTTCGCACAACAAATCCACTTTGAGGCGTCGGCTGAACCTTCGATCCTTTAGGAAATGACCAGCAACAGGAGGATGAGATGCCGAGGAATTTTGGTGCTAATCCCACAGGACCAATCCCGTTGTTTGGGCCAGCCGAGAAGACAGACAGCGCACTCAGGACTAGGCCCGTATCCAGAACGAATAGAAGGAGGATAATTGCCATTTTTATGCTAACAGGCTGCTCAACTTTTGGAATGAGAACCAAAAGAGACCGATTAATCTCCGCGTACTGTCTCGGATCACTCATGGGAACGGGAGTGGGTGGTCCCTAGGAACGGCGGAAAGGAGAGTACTGGTTCAACCAGATACGAGTGACGGAACCGGGGTTGATCAAAGACATGCGCCGAGTGCCAGGAATGACTATAAGCCGATAGAGTCGTTGTGGCATGCCATGAACCGAGATACAATTTGACTAGTGCCAGGTACAAGAAAGAGTTGATTGCCCGAAAGAGGGCAGCGCAGCGCCTCGCCTCAAAACCTGTGTGGTAGCATTACCCCGGTGCAAGTGTCTCCTCTTTGGTTGCGGGCCTTAGCTGGATCTGAATCAGTGGGCGGAATCGAAGTGTAAATAGGAGTGCTCTACTCCGAATCAGGTGGCCTTGGGAGCTCTTTAGTTAGGTAACACAAGGCTCTTTAAGACCTTGTTTGTGGGTTCCATTCCTAAAAAGATTAGGTCCGTGATGGTAGTGGTGGATCGCTTTTCTAAGTATGCTGTGTTCATAGCAGCGCAACATGCATGCACCGTCCATGATGCTGCGGAGTTGTTCCTTAAGCATGTGGTCAAAATCTTTGGCTTGCCCAGGGATATTGTGAGTGATCGGTCTGGCTCTGAACCTACGTGCCTATGACTTCGTTTCCCAGGAAATCCGTACAGCGGAAGATCCTGAATTTGAGACTTTCTACACCAAAAATCTTCTTTTAAACGAGGGTATTCGTGCTTGGATGGCGGCTCAAGATCAGCCTCATGAAAACCCTTATATTCCCTGATGAATCTCGTGGTAACGCTCTTTAATGGAACTTTAGCTTTAGCCGGTCGTGACCAAGAAACCACCGGTTTCGCTTTCTCGCATAAGGAGCCTAGCTTAAGCTTCTATTCCCCACTTCCCTATGCTAAAAGACTCACTTCACTAGCTGGCCGAGGAAGTGAACCTGGTGGGGATGTACAAGAAGGTAGCGCGTCAGGTTCAAGTTCGGATCGAGTAACGGTGATTGAAGGGATGAGATCGGAAGCTCCTGATTCAAATAGTTAACTGGGCTGTGGTTGTCGAGTCTGCTTTCCCTCTCTATCAAAGCCCTTGCACCTGCCTTCTCAGTTCCTCGTGCTTAGCGGGACTCCCTTTCTAATTAGAAGGAGACAGATTAGGTCAAGTTGCTCTAGGTATGAAATCAATCCCATGTTGGTCGTAAGAGTGGCAAGCCATGAGGTAGGTCTTATGGAAATAAATAAGCATCTTCCTCAAGCAACTCCTTCATCTGTGGCGGCTGCTCCTCCAAGACAACTGCCCAGCATAACTAAACTCTTATCTTTGACTTGACTCTCTTTTGTTCTATGCCCCTTAGGTAGGAGTCAGATCTGTTTTGTAGCTTGTTTCACCCTTCTTTGTAGCTTGCCGTTTGATGTGTTCATCCCCGCCCTCCCTGAACGGAGCTGTTGCTAAAGCATAACTAATATCTTAGCTGTTTGGAACGTATAGCTATCCGGTTCTTCCTTTCTTTAGCGGAGGCGTAGGTAACATATCTATCTATGAGTTGCTGAGAACGTCTCCAAAGCATAAGGAGTTGTTCTTCAATTTCAACCAAGAAGCACAGGTTCCCGCAACCCTGACGCCAGAAGAGTTGCAAGACGTGGTCTGGTCGAACAGATTACGACCGCTGACCTTTACAGATCAATTATTTTCCATCTTGAAAGAACAGCCGGAAGGTATGAAGCTCTAGTCCTTCTTTCTAGCCGTAAATCAAGAACTCGAAAGGTTTATTACTTTGTTTAATCGCTTGACTAGCTTCGAAAGAGCAATCTCCTCTTCTAGTCTTACCACAAATAAATGCTTTCAAGAAAGTGCTCTCAGTTCCTGACAACATGGTTCCCGGTCGCGCATCCCCATGGAGGTGGATATTTCACACATTGGGGTCATCAGCCGTCGAACACAGTCAAGTTAGCAAAGATTCGTACGAAGGAAAAGAAGAAAGATAGATGGTTTCTAATGGGAAGGTAGCAGCTGTCATCATTATGATGATTCAATCCATATGAATCCCTATTTCAGAACTATGTATTAGTTAGACGACGGCAACGGAACAAGAACTCCTTCCTTTACAGGCAAGCGGGATAGCTGCTGTCTCGTTTAGGAACTTGAGTTAGTCGACTAAGAGGTAGAAAGTGGAAAGAAGCGGCCTAAAGGATTAGCGACGATCCCTCTTGGCTTAAAGTAAAGGAAGCGGCTTGTCCCATCCAATGCCCTACTTTTAAGTACTCGGTATGTTCACTCAATCAGAAGAAGCTTTCGGAAGTTCATTGGCCTCTGCGGAGCATGAAAAGGCCTGTTTTGAAGCTCCGGGGACTTATTAGCCCGTCAGCCTTACTTCTTAGGAAGAAGAGAAATGTGCTTGACTTCTTTATCTTATAAGATGACGGCAACATCCTAGATAAGATCTAGGATTCCTGCTTATGAATCATGGCAAACCGGTGGTGAAAACAGTATTACAGAGTAGGTTGGTTAAATTAAAGCGGGTTACTTTGATCTTATCGTCTAGCCGGGCATGAGAGCCCAATAAAAAAGGATCGACGACGATCCGAGAAGGACGAATCAATAAATCGACTTCCTTTAGAGCAGACAGACTACGCGCTAACAGCTTTAGAAACTTTGCTATACTAACAAAGCAAGCATAGCAAAGTCAAAGTTTGAGTTAGACCGGGTATGAGGCAAAGCCAAAGGCAGAAGTGGTTTATCCAGGTCGGTTGAATCCCCGAAATAAGTACCAATTGCTACCGTCCAATCGCTATCATTATCATGGTTGGAGCATAGATAGCAAAGGTATGGTTAGAGGTAAAATACACATATCTACCAGGTAGGTGAAACGAATTCCATACCCATATCGGGTAATGGGCCTCCAATTACTTCAGCCTAAAACGAAGTCTGAGGTCGGGTCAACAATCTAATAGGTTGCCTTCCCCCGTTCGAGAGTCAGAATCCTAGCCAGGTGAAGATCCACTGGATGGCGGGCGGAGTGGCTTTAGAACCGAAAAAGTCAGAAATTCCAGAGACGGTTGACCGAGCGGAGACATCAGAGGAAGGAGCACTAATGGAAGAGGCATCCATTAGCTAGGGACACAAGGGCTCTTCTCTGGTAGCGGAGTCTAAGATCAAGCCAGCTAGAGAGGCAGGAAGAGGAGAGGCATAACTGATTGATTGTTGTTGACTCTTTTTTCCCGGTTCTAAAGCCAATCACAGAGAAATGGGGGCAAAAGAGCAAGAAGTAGCACCTACAATGGACCGGGTTTACCGAGTCTCACTAACAGCATTTAGCCTAGCATCACAGCCACCAGCCGAAAAAAAAAGTCCCTGACCTCAAACCGAAGGCATCCGTGGCAAAGAAAGCATCTGAGCCGGCGGAAGCTCCCCGAAAGGAAAGGCATAGCATAATTCGGAGTTGAAGGTCGGGAGCGTCGAAGCAGACCCTTTAGTTTCATCCATTTTTCCATGACCAGCAGCAGAATAGCCTAATTATTCACCTTTTCTAGGCATCCCTAGCCCATTTCAAGAGCCATCGCCTGCTCCAGATCTGGGAGCACCTGAAAGATCTCGATTTTTTTAATACAAGTACCCTTTTGAGATCGAGACTCGCTTCTCGAGTCACAGAGACAAAAAGAGAGGCGGGGGCATAGCTATCAGAGGCAACGGGGACAGAAGCAAGGATGCCAGTACCAATTTCAAAGAATTTTTCCTCGGGATGCATAGCCGCCACTATATCGTCCAATTCCAGTGCCTGTAAGAGATCGGGTTTACCGACTAGTGTCTTTGATTGATCCAGTCCCCCCGACAGTTCAATAGCCGCTTCCGCTTCAGGCCTCGTAACCTGTTCATAATGATCCCGCATAGGCATCTGACTTTCTTAGACAAAAGCGGGATAGTGAAATAGACGTCCAGTCTCCGATCCCAGTTGATTGATCTCGACTTTACCAGCTCATGAACGGGGCATTAATCAGACTTGAGCAGTAGGTTTCGACTCGGTCAGCTGTCTTGATGAAGATTGACTTCAGCCAAAGAGAATGAATTTACTTAGGGAAAAATTCCTATGTGCTCGATCCGATCAACGAAAAGAAATCCTGAAATTACATAAAGAAACGCGAGAATCTTCACAGTTGACATTTTCGATTGAGAAAGTGGCAGGCCAAAAGAGCTCTACTGTAGTGCCTTGCAAGGTCGTAGAGCCGGTAACCCTCGTTCACCTAAAATGGAAAAAGGTCTGTGATTGAGACTAAGGAACGCTAGCTATATGCTTAACACATGCAAGTCGATCAGTTCGCCCTTTCGCCTATCGGCTTGGCAGGCAAGCTACCTTGCTTGCATTCTATAAACGGTAACTTTCGCGCCCTTCCTGCCTGCTTAAATTGATGTGAATTGAATGATGGTGACAGCTCTTCAAATCCTATTCAGTCTGATTAGATATGTCACTGAAACAATCCGTTCTGTCTCAGTTTGATTTTCGGATTCCGAGGATGAGCCGGACGACGAAGCCTCCTCCTTAGATAAAGATGTCTCAGACGCTACTCTCCCGGCAAGAACAACTTATTCTATTGTGATTTTTTTGGCGGGTTCGGTCAGGAGAGACAAAAGAGAGATGCTTTCTATCAGTCAAAAGGGGACTTTGTCTCCCGCCATGCTCCCACGGCCCGCTTACCGAGGAATAGAAAGGGAGGACCGGGGGGGTCCAGAGCAAGTAGGGTTGGGGTATAGAGCCGTAAGCGCGGTGGGGTGTGAGAGAGGACGTGCTCGTACGGTTCATAGAAGGGTATGATCAACTCGTTGATTGTTGGTAACTTGAACTCCTCTATATTCGAAATATGCCTTTCTAGGAGCATTACGATCTGCAGCTCAAATGGTCTCTTATGAAGTCTCTATTGGTCTTATTCTTATTGTGCGCCTTGTGAGCGCGTTTGTATCCGCGAAGGCAATCATCGCTCGGATGTTCCCCTAACCCAACCCGGGAACGGACCGGAGGGAACCGCAGCATGGGTAATGTCCGCGTCTCGTCGCAAGGCTCATTTTGAGTTGTGGGTCATAGGTCGGGCTTCGGGCGGGCAGCTTTATCTGATCAAGGGCCGGGGCACACGGGTCCTGGTACTATCCAGGTGCGAAGAACCCCGGAGGTGACTGCAATGAGCAGAAATCTCACTCACCGGCCTAAACGACGAGAAAACACTCGAACGTGAGAGCAAGGGATCACCCAACGAATGGACGAGCTCCAAGGAGGGAGGAGGCAAGCACCATGCTTTCAGAGAAGTGGCGGTCCGAATCTTATCTGAACTGCGAGAATAACTGACTAAGCTGTGCCATAAGGGTCATTCTAAAAGCGGGACAGGGCCAAGCCTTTAGGTTGTTTAAGTAGGTTGGGTGACAGATCGGCCATAGGAGTACTCCGGGATATAAACCAGGGCAACAAATGTCGAGCATACAACGATGCCGCCCGTTTTCATTTCATGGAAGTCCCCGGCAGAGGAAAGGGCTGTAGGTGATGGCGCGTTTTGCTTCTTATCTAGAGAGGGGCGCTGAAATCGTTCCTATTGGGTCGTGTGTGGCTTTAGTATAGATGAATAAAGGCGGGCGCCGAAAAGGAAGCAGCCCAGCCTCTTCAAGAAAGCTTTGCTTGGTAGGCGCTGCCTACTCACTCGGACAATGCTCTGAACACGAGAGTGTGCAGTTCCGCCCCCTTCTCTCATGCTGAGTCACAGGCAGCGCCTCGGAAAGCACGGACGAGCCACATGCAGGGAAACTTGCACGTGTGGTTCTGGCCGGGGACACCCCGGTATACTGTACTAATATGTGTAGGTCCCCGTAATTCGAGTGAGATTGTCATGGCGCAAAAGCAGATATGGTCTGGTATTCCCCTGTTCCCTGTATTGGTTATGTTCCTTATTTCTCGTCTAGCAGAAACTAATCGAGCTCCGTTTGATCTCCCAGAAGCGGAAGCTGAATCAGTTGCAGGCTATAATGTAGAATATGCGCGGGATGCGATCCTTAATAGTCCACTGTTGGCGGAAGCCAATGTCCCGGGGTCCCGGGGACTCATTCTGACTGAAACTAGGGGTGGGTCTTTACCAACTCAAAAATATTCGATTTTTGGGAAGACAAAAAACGTGATCGCCTAGCGCGAGTCTTATTGAAAAGGCCCCTTACTATAGATGCCCCTTATTGAAAACTCAAGGAAAGCTTGATATATATGTATTATATTAATGCGTAATGCGCTCAAGCATGCGAAGAAAGCCGGCCTTACCTTTAGCAACAAGGGCGCTTAGGCTTTACTAAGAAGTGCGAAAGGGCTTTTCTTGCTTGTTTAGTAAAGTCACGCTTTTTTATTTAGAATTGAGTAGGTGCTTGCTGGGGCAGGGCACTCTTCATTCTTCATTCGAAACTTTTGAATGTCGGGTCGGAGGTTTCTGCCTTGTTATCAAAAAGGAAGTTGTTGGGTAAAGCAAACTCCCTCCTTGGACGAGCACGGGGCTTAGTCAAGTAGAACCGGGTTGCGCTGCTTGATGCTCCGATCGAAAACAAATCAGTGGGGCCATGCCGGTACGACTGAATATGCGTTAGAAAGGTCAATCCCTCCCCTACGACACCAAAAAAACCGGGCCGAACTTCTAACAGCCCGCCCGCTACCATAGAAAAATATCGCGGCAACGTAGACCTAAGTGGTCATATTGGATCCTTGGGAACCATCACAAGTACGGCCGGCCTATATTTGAACGAGAATGCCGTGTCGTTCAGCGGAGCCTAAAAGAAGGTGACTCGCGCAGACAGCTGACTCCTTTTCAATAGAAAGGAATAGCCAAACCAACCCAGCTGGCTGATCAATCTCAGAGATCTTATCGGCCGGCAAACCGGAGACGGACGACCACGGTTCCGACCTTACCAGCACCAGAGGTGTACTAATCAATGAACCCCCGAAACCAACTTTCTTTTCTGACAAAATCCACCAAGTCTAAGCGGTCACGACATCTTGTTGATATTGATTGAGGACTTTCGCTGACTGACTCCATCCATAAACCTAGACCCCGGTAACCTTCGTAACCAAAGCGTCACGACAACATCCAAAGTTTACCTTTGGATTCTGAAGTAGGGGGCAAGGAGGAGCGCGTAGGAATGTCGACCACCACATAAGCCACTAGTGGCTGAGAGAAAGCGAGCAGCACTTTGTATAGGTTGGGCAGAGCTTGAAGAAGCAAGCCCCTATCAAAGCAGAGAAAGCCATTGCGCGCTAGCCTAACTAGCTAGCATTTTTCAGCTGGCTGTTATTTAGTTGTAGCGCGCCTTCCCTCCTTCTATAACTTTGGAAAGATTTAGCAGTATTTTCTTATGATGACCTGGTCGAGAGAGTACGATACATCGGTGTAAAAGGTTGAGTGGGATCTGTAAGGTTGGTTATAGTCAGGCCTGGCCGGAAAATGTTCTTGCCTCTATCATTAGCTCGGGTAGCCCCTGTTTCTGGTCTTTTAGTCACCTTCCAATGGCTCTTTTCCCAATCACATCCCTGGGTAAGGGGTCTCTCTAACTCTGCTTTCTAAATCTCTGTTTCCACACTTCTTTAGTGTTGCCATTTCAAACTAAAATAACAAATGATAGGATCAAACCCGCCTTCCCCTACTTTAGGGTCTTGTGAACGGAGTCGAGATAGGGTATGGACAGTCTCCCATAACAAGAATAGGAATACGCGAGCCTTTCCGATGTCTTTGATTTCCTACTAGAGAAAGACGGCTTCTATCACGAGTTTAGGTCCTTTTCCAGTTCCGGGGATGGGGTTTTCAAATCTTCCATTTTTTGGTTAGAAAACGAGCTTCTGGCAAGACACCGGGGGGAGCATCTATAATTTCATAACCTGCATTGGTGCGGTAGAGTGGCACCTCATATGCTCGATCCATAGAGAAAGAGGGAGTACCAAGTCGTTCAGGAGTGGAAAATTACCACGTATCCATCAATCAGTCATCCCATTTCATTCCTCTTTGACACCCATTTAGTAGTGCTTTGGGCAGTTATCCGGTCATTCCAATCTTTCGTATGCGGATCTGTCAAGAACGAGCTGACGACGGAAGCTCTCATTAATTAGTTGATGAGGGGAAACAAGGCAGTCATTCCCTAACCACTTACTAAATACTACATGGGCTCATAAAAAAACTAAACTAGATGATTGATTAGTGAGATCTTTCCCGGTACAATCTAATCTGCCTCGATAGAACAGAACCTTCCCATCCTCTAGGTCGAGTAGCTGCTGTTTCATTAGTATTCCTTTGTTCCGTGGGAATAGTAGGCATGTATGTGCCGGCTGGTTGCTTGTAGCGGTATTCCAGTTCTTGCATGTGCTTGACTTGTAGGAAGCGAGGAATGACCTACGAGCGACCGGGTCTCACTCTTCCGCACCCTGTGTAGCTGAGGAAGGACCTTACGGTCCGTAGAATAAATATCTTGACTTTCTTTCCACAGTTCCGAGTAGGTCTGCAAGCCTAGGAGGATCATCGTACCTTTTGTATTACAGTTGGTTAATCAGCTACCCCTTCCCTTCTATCTTCCTCTTCTTAACCTCGTCATTCCGAGTTAGGTTTTTAAACCTAAGCAGGATCACCCCTCTGTTGACTTTCTATGGTTGAAGCAGGTACCTATTCCTACTCTCTCGTCCAGAACATCTAACAGCCGTATTATATGATTACCAAGAACCACAGTTCCTTGCTTTGTAGCCACTGTATGTCGTCCATCGGGAAGACCCACTAAGCAAGGTATAATATCACGGACATTTGTCATCACCATCAAACAACCTGTCATATTATGTGAGGCTACAGTATCTAAAATCCAAGGGACAAGAAGTGCCTTACCGGTTCAAGTTTCGGAAGCTCTAGTTTTGCCCGTATGGAATGTGTTGAGAAGAAGTTTCCATTGTTCCTCTGTAAAACCGACAAGATTAGACGGAGAAGGAGAGGATCGCGGGCGAGGAGAGCTGATTTCAAGCCGCCGAAAACTGCCTCATCGAGTCCCATCAGAAATTGGTGCACCTTGTCCTTCTCGCGACGCTTGCTGGCTCGAGCTTTCGCACCACAGGGACACCCGTCGCATGTGCACTGATCTTCTTTGTCATAATAAGCCAGATCTTCCCATAGTTTCTTCAGCTTGCCGTAGTAAGATTTGATACTAAGGCCCTTCTGTTTACAGGTCACGAGCGCATGCTTCAACTGCTGCACACGAGGCCCGTTAACCACACTAAACTGCTCAGAGATATCGTCCCACAATTCCTTCGCTACCTCGAAGTGAGAGATATCTCGACGGAGGAATGGATCAATCGAATTCCGAATCCACAAAACCAATAGAGAATTGATTGTCCAACAATCATTAATCTCGTTTGAATCTTCTGCCGGACGCTTAATCGTACCGTCAATGAAGCCAAACTTCTTCCGAGCTCGTAACGCAGTGCGAAGTTTGCGAGCCCACTCGTCTTTTCCTATGGCTAGGATTACTCTTTCTGGGATCATTGGCTCAAAAGTCACTATTTTGTTCTATAGATCCGGCGAAATCCACTGCAAATTTTCTTTCTTTCCTGGGATATGCCTGAGATCATTCTTTCCTCCCTCCGGATCAATTGATGTTACCTGCTTTGAATGGGCTTTCTCCTCTCCTTTCAACCCATTCTCTGTCTTTCTCTTTTTCCCTCTGTTTCTTTAACAAAAGGTAAACAAATGGTTAAACAGCTATTTCTTTTTAGCTATGGGGAATTCCATTTGTACTGTTGTTTGTAGTGTCATAGACGGGCAGCTGTGATGTGATGTGGTAGCTCTGATTTTGGTGTGATTCTATGGGAATGTTGTTTGTTCGCTTACCCCTAGTTGGATTTGAACAAAGAACCTCTCACTTGGCATGTAAGGTCAGCTCTGAAGGCTTTTCTTGTTTTGCTGTTTCCCTTCGTGTCTATCTATTCTTCCCCTGCTGGGACTGTTGCATGAATAAGTCAGGTAGTTGCTTGTAGCTGTATTGCTGTGCCTGCATGACGAAGTACGTTACCAGTGCTGTCTCTTAATCTCTTCCGAGTTGGATTAGGTATACTGCTATTAGCGTAGCGGTTGTTCTCTGTTCTATCTACCTACTGTTGTTAGCTTGGAATAGGTTGTTAACCATGCCGGGGTTGTTTTGCCGTGTTTCACTCTTTCTTTCCCTTTGGTTGCTGTTTTGAGTACTCTGCGGATTATCTGTGCTTCCTCTGTAATCACGTACTGTCTTTATCTGAGCATTATCTGTGAATGTTCTGTAATTACTTCCCCTACGGGATACTTGCCAATGACTGTATCCCGCTGCGTATTAACTGTATATCTTCCCTTTCTTTTATTAAAAATACTTTCTTTCTTCCTTCACTGGGAATAAGCTGTTATTGAGCTGTGTTATATTGCTGTATGTGTTGTATTGGGCTGCGCCCCCTGCTCTTTCCTGTCGTTCTTCTATTCGATAGAGAACAGTTGGAGGGAGCGAGCAACGACCTGTGAGCGACCGTAGCTACCTCTGCAAGTGCAGCTAAAGCAGAATCGTAAGATCCATAGAAAAACTCTCTTTTCTTTCTTTCTTTCATCCTCCGAGTAGTTCTCCAAGCCTAGTAGGAACATCGCTAGCTCGGTCAGTTTGTGTTTCTCCTGCTTTCTTTCCTTCTGCTTCCGAAGAACTGTTGGTCTCTTTGTATCCACTTAACACTCTCATAATCTTTCTTCCTTCTCCCGTACTCTTCATTCCGACTATCGAATCAAAGAAGCGCGAGCTCTACTGTATCTACTTGCCCGATCATAGCTCTCTTATGGGAGTAGCTCCCCCCATTCGAGTAGGGCAAAAGAGGACAAGCGGAGGAGAAGAGCTAGCCCGGTGACGAGGAGTCTTAATCCCAGTCTAATCGAATAAAGGTGCTAGCCAGTGTATTATAAGATAAGGGAAGATGAAGAGAATAAATCGGGAAGGACAATATGGACGGATTCCCTTTCTATTTTCCTCACATAGGATTCTGCGGGAAAATAAACAAAAACAAGCCTTTTTGTTGGCGCGCCTCTTTCACTATTTTCATCAATATCTGATCTATCCGCTCATGCAAGCATTAATAAGAGTATGTTTATTCGATTCGTAACTGAGCTACTAGAGAGTTATAAAAGAAAGGGAGGGTCTCGCATCTTGGTGATCCTTAGCTGCTTACTTCGCCGCTAGAGTATCCGAACTAGTTGAGCACTCCGCCCGACTCCCCTATTGGAACACAATCAGGACCTTGCCTAGGAGCGGGTTTGAAGAGCAGAGAAGGTGCTGGTGGAATGAATTGATAAAAACGCTTTCCATGGGAGCTTGTAATACATTTTTTTCGATCTAACGGGAGGGACCGGTTCTACAATAAAAATATCTTTACTAAACTTGGTCTTCTCGAGAATATCCTGAAATGCCTGAAGCTAATCCAATGCTTGAGTCGGAGGAGGCGGAATTCCTCTGGTTCAATGTAAAGCTTTCCGCTACTGATACAGCAACGGACAGTTGACACATATGCGAGAGGAGAGACAAGACCTGCTGATCGTAGCACTGCTGTGAGTAACTGGAATCATTCTAATTCTAATCATTTCATATATCAATCTCTCCTTGATAGAAGGATATCCGTCTTTTAGAAAGATTTCCTAATGAACCAACTATCAGCCCTTAATCAAGAGAGAGAGCCTACCTCACCAAGAGGGAATATGTAATATTGTATGTCAATTTAGCAAACCAATGCCTTACTTAAGCCACTCAGCCATCCTTTCTTTCTTTTACTTTACTTCAGCCACTGGACTTCCCCCTTACCTTACTCACTAGATTTTCACTGAATGACTGGGTCTCCTTCCACACTTCAGCTAAGGCAGTAACTTCTGGCAAGAGTAGACTGACTGATATGAGATTGAGCAAGGAAATGCCAAAGCTAAGGCTAACTCTCTCTCCTGTGCTAGTGAATCATATGCCATCCTTAGAGTGCAGCGGGGACACCCTTTAAAGGAGAGTGAGCCATCTCTTTAAGAAGGGCCTTATCGCAAAAATGATCTTTGAAAGGTCACTCTCATTAAAAGAAAAACTGCCTCTCTGTCGAGGATTTTCCTCACTAAGCTTTCAGGAAAGTCAGGACAAGGACTATAAACGATTGTAACAGAGACAACCCCATCTTCTCTTAGCTATATCTTTATTCCGTAGTAGGGCTAGGGGCAGGGTGGTTTAAAATAACTCCTTTTATTTTCCCTCCTACAATTACAATGGGAAGGGACGAGACAAAGCCTTCTTTTAAACTAAATAAAGTAGGATTCCGCTTTCACTGTTCTCAAGGTATCTCCTGACTCGAAGATTAGGGCTTCTTCCCAGCCGGAGGCATCCGAGGAGAATCATCAACCCTCGCATAAAGAAACAATTAAACTATACGCGGCAGGAATACCCAAGTCATAGTCTTTTTCGGGAGAGGGCTCGGCATAGTCTTTATGCGACAGTACCAGCATGCCGTAGTCTTTTATGCGACAGTAACAGCGTTATAGTCTTTATGCGGCTTCAGCAGCACCCAGTTAGGACTTCAACCACAGAAGACAAGTCTTTGCCTTCACGTCAGAAACAACAACGCATTGAACTTCGACCGCTTGACTTCCAACAGAAGTGGATGATTCTTTCGCCTTTCTTCGTTGACCTGACACGACATTAAAAATGGAGAGTCCCAATAGTCCAGAGGTAGCAGCACGATCAGGGAACCAAAATGGCTGTCTCGCGCTTCGAAGCCACAGCATTTAGAGGGCCCTTGGCACATCTTGCAATGACAACACGTCTCACCACCCAAACTTGGTTTTCGACGGCGAATCAGCAATGTGTGTCAAGCAACCAATTCTGCTCCTAGGCCAGTTCTGATCTTAGGAATTCCCTGATCCAGAATATCTGAGCCGGAAGGTGGCGTTCAAAGACTTAAACGAGTAGTGGGCCAAAGGGCTCTATAATGATAGTTCGCCCTCAGCTTTTGTCCAGGATTGGCATTCTCAAAGGAGAAAGATCTGATCAGGGAAGGATTGATCGATCAAGATCAGGAAGAGGAGAACGAGGAACAATTAACGAAAGAAGGGGAAAGGGCTAAAGCATCTGCTTCCACTTCCGCTGCAGAAGAAGTTGGGGGAGGTTACAAAGCCCTTATTTCAACAGACTGTTAACCACTTTAATGCCTTTATCCGGCTTTGCAACAAAGTGATCTTCGATCGCACTAAGGCGCATAAGACAGTACACTTCCCCGATTCACCAAGTAACCCTACGGAATTGATGTTGTGACACTTGAAACGCATGAAAGGAATCTAGGAACAAAACAAAGAATTGCACCCCTTGCATTTGAATGCCGGTATACTGCTCCGCCACTCAGGACACACTACCAAAGGACTCCAATCCTCATCATTGGGCAATTCAAGACGCAAGTGGTGTGTATCATCTCTAGCCTCCCTCGGTGATGTTTCATATGGGTCACTAGAATCTCCATCTGGGGCCGAAGAACGTACGATCAAAGACTTCTGAAGCGTCGTCTAAAGGCTCCGATCTAATAAGTTACGTGCGTGATGTCGATGAGATGTCGGCAGGAGATGTCGGCAAAGAAGAGGAAGGCGCGCAGAAGGTAGGTAATAGATCTCATACTGAACGTGACCGAGTCCACCCAACCGTACACGATCCTTGAGTCAAGTATGCGAATGAAAAAGAAGGAGTAATTCGAGCAGGAAGAAGAAAGGCTGACGCTGCAGCTTCAACTTTCGCTGCAAAAGACAGGAATGGGGGAGTTTCAAAGCCATTCTTATAACGGATTACTGTACCTTATATACCTTTATTGGCTTTGAAACTAAAGTGCTCCGCTCAATAGGGCTCATCAGGAATCCGAACCTTCATGAAGTTCAGCTAGTCACCCGAGAAGAATCGAAGCTGTGACACTTTAAACCTTCGATCAGATGCTTAGGCCAGTCAGGTCAGGACCTTACGTCTGATTGCCTTTCACTGCGTCGCCCGTAGGGCATACTCCCAAGAGACTCCCGGACGGTTAGGGAACACTCCCATGTCACGCATTCAACACACATGTGTTAATTGATCCTCTCGATCCAACACAAACTCTGAAATAGGAACTTAGAGAACAATAGTATTCTCAAACAACAGTAGCAATAGGGTTACCAGTCCCTTCTCCTGAAAGAACTAAAAGGCCAAAGAAAGCTCTCCTTTGATAAGTAGTTCCAAAACCCTCAAAAGGAGAGGGAAATAACGAAGAAATTGAAGATTGAAGGGAGGAGGCTGGCGCAACAACTTCAGTTTTAGCTTCAGAAGATGGGGGAGTTTCAAAGCCATTATTATAACAGACTACTTTCCCTTTCATATCTTTATGCGGCTTCTCAACTAAAGGGCTCCGCTCCACTACCACTCATAAGGTTCCGCCACTACAATAGGGCCCAGTCATAAGAGAAATCGAGAGCTTTATCCTGGCTCAGGCAAACGGAACTACCTTAGGTCTCGCTGGGAACCTAGCTCAGGAACCTAAACCACAGTGCTTTCTTAAGGAGTTTGCCGAGTCCTACCTCGCTATCAAAGATACTAACTGAGGAACTCACCTATGACCCAAGGGAAGAGCCTAGAAGAAGGTTTCTCACGTTGATCGTCACCCCTGGGTCTAAGAGACCCCCAAGCTGTCTCACCGGGATCGAATCGGGCTCACCTCGGATCAGGAACAGCTACAATATACGCCGCTTAAACAAGCAGATTAAAGGAAAGAGACCCATCTATCTAAGGCTAAAAGAAGGGAAAGAAGCCGTAGCTAGTCGTAGAAGTCAGTGAAGGGGAAGAAGCAAGCCGAACCGTAGGCGAGCAAAGCTTTCATTCAACAGCAGAGGAAGACGTAGAAAGACCAGCAAAAAGAATGAACACGTGCCAAGAACCCATTCCATTCACGGACGCGGGGAAGGAGGAAAGTCAAGGCACAAGTTTCTCTATTAAGAACCAAGGCCCTACTGAGCTACATTTACTCTTTACACCAAGAACAGCTCAGACATGCGACCCCGAGGACTGGGCTTTGGTCTTCGACCGACGGCTCCTTTTTCGGCATATGAAGCAACAATAAATAAAAGAGAACTACAGATGAACGAAGGGAAGAGGTAGATCATACAGTTCAAACTCAAACAACAAAGACATTCTAACAGTTGCCTCGCTTTCATCCTTATAAGTGGACAGACTCATCCGCATTCTCCGCTTTGAACAGAGTTTGCTTCTTCGTTCGCCTTCCCTCACACTACTGAGCTACAACCAAGCTCGGCAGAAGCAGGACAGAGATTTAAGAACCGTGAAGTGAGCCCAAACAAGGCAGAAACAGCAACTGCAACCAAATAGGCTGAAAACAGTGCGGCAGCACTAGCCGTCCCAGTAACAGCAGCAGTACGAGCATTCCTTAGCCGCTTCAGGAGGGTCAAACGACCGGACTACGTCCTATCCTCGTTCAAACCCTCCTTCACTACATTTACCAACAGTAGGACATTTAGAAAGTGACGATTTAAGAAGGCACTCGCTTCGCTCACTTGACCGGAGGGGACCTAGAAGAAAGAAGAATAGACGCATTCACAACCTTACTCGGCCAGACAGTCTATCATTTCACAAAAAAAGGCAGACCATTATGAAACCTTACTTCAGGTGAATACTTTGACTTCAGTTGGATACTTTGATAGTTCACTACTACGATAGGGGAATACTAGGCTAGGGAACTACTTGGGAACTACTTGGGAAGTCATCTCTTTACTTAACGAACTAACCACTCAGGGATTCAAATCCACGATACTCCTACCATCTGCTTGATCCAGTTGAAAACTTTACTCCGACTTCACATCAGCCCTTAGGGTCAACACAGCTCCTCTTATCCTTTACTCTTTCTATGCCTGGATTCCTATGCCTGTTTTACCTCGAGTTGGAATTCAGTGGGAGAAATTCCAACAAAATGAAGTGGTAGAAATTCTCCAGAAAACGAAAACGGCGATTCCAACTCTACAATCAAGGCAGAACGCAGGGAGGAGAAGAGAATAGATTATAGACGGCGGACCGGACCCAAGCTAGGCTGAAGGCAGGACTCTATTAAGTACGGCTAAAGGCAGACTCTATTAAGTACGACTGAAGACAAACCAAGTAAGTGCGGTTTCAAACAAAAGTAAAGGAAAGGTACGATCGATGGACAAGGAATCGGTTGAGATCGAAACCATATTCGTAGGACGCGTACCCAATAGCGTTTCTAGGGGCCTCATCCCGGGGGCAAGCCGGGCATCAGTACGCGCTAGGCCTATCACTCGGAGCCCGGGCGATCTACTCTTACTCTTTATTTAGAGGCGGGAAATCTTACTCTTCTTGAGCGGGGGATAGACCAATCTTCTTCAGCGGGAAATCCAATCCATACCTTGGGGGAAATACATAGCTTGGTAGACAATCCATAGCTTGGTATCCAATCACTCTACTTCAAGTGGGCTAACTCACTCATCTTTTGGGATTGGTCTTTCTTCAATGTATAAGTGGAGTAAGGTCTTTTTCCCCCACCGAAAGAAAAGAAGGTTTCCATTCCCATTCCAGTAGTAAGAAAAGATCAGAGGCACCGTTGCCTACTTCGCGGGATCGCCTTACGTAGAAGGACTTGTGATCCACTCTCGGCTAAGTTTCTATGGTCGGTCCTCTCTCGATTAATAGCTAACTGGAAAGAGAATCCTCTTTTATACTTAATTATCAATCAAGAGGGAAGTTCCTAACGTGTTCTTAGGAACGAAGGTCTGTCGAAGGCGGGCGAACGTGTCTTTCTATGGTACGCTCGGTACGCCTTGTTTCTATTGTTCTCCGATAGCTCTATCAGTGATTATTTCAAGTAGTGCTTTTTGTCTGTTACCGGATATGTATAGAAGTTTCCTTATGGTGTTCCTCTCCGGTGTTGCTGAATACACGTCACCGGTTCGACTCCTATTTCTATTTAGTGGTCCATTTATTGATTGATGGGCGAATAGAGCCCGGGATGCTAAAAATGTAAAGGCCAAGGCCTCTCTCGATTATTGCTTTACCTGTCCTATTAGACTAGCTAGGCCCTCCTTCGGTATGTCTTGTTCCTTGGCTTCTCCTTGTTGGAATTCATGGTTGATTGTAACCTAAGGGTTGTTATATCACTGTCCTTCTGTGGGGGAGAAAGAGGGGGTGTTGCTAGCTCGGTAGGCGCACAGGCGCGGGTTCCGGTTGAAGAGTCAAATTCTCCTTCTTGTTTTTATTGTGAGAATCTTTCTCTATACTCTATATAAAATGCCATCTGTTTTCTTTACTCGTTTCCTCCTTAGCTTTGAATCTATCTGTGACTGTTCTCCTTCTTCTCTAAGGTCTGTTCCTTTGTTCCTTCTTTGTGCCTTCATTTGCTTTCTTTTGTTTGACTGTTAACTTAAGTATCTACCTTCTTCCTTTGGTTTCTTGTAGTTCTATCAGTTAGTTCTTCAATGGTTAGCTCTGCCTGAGCTGGAGTTGTCCCTCCAGCGAGAGTTGCTTTCTTCCTTGCTTGATCGGTAGGAGTTGCCGAGATAGCAGGTATTAGCTGTTAGCCGTCGGACTCATTTAAAGGAGTCCTATCGGGCTACACTAGTCTAAGGGCAGTTGAGTAACCGATTCCTACGCTTCCTCCGCTTACCTCCGCCGCTTAACTATTAATACGTCGCTTACCCGCCTCCGCTTACCCGCCTCCGTCGCTTGTTATCTGCTTCCCTTAGCTAAAACGTTAGGCGCTAGTGAAAGCCTTCACTCTCTTATATTTACGTACACGTGGGAAGAAGACCTAGTAATTGAGTGACAGCATTCCTGGACCAATTCTATAAACAGCCAATCAGGCATATCATGGTACAGGTGAAAGAAACTTATCCAATACAGATCTTATCACCTGCCCATCAACGCTCAACCGTCTGCTCCTCTCGTGCGTGTAGGAATAATCAAAAGAGGAGACAGCATGCCTATTATTAAGAACCCAATTCTACTAAAAACGATAACAACGATTCGAGGTTCTCAATCAAGGCAGAAAGCAAGAAACCCATCCAGCTAGGAGGAAAGCAAATCAAGCTATGGAGACCAATCAGACATCTAGATTCTATAGTACGCGTATGTGTACGTACCCAGGCTAAAACAGCAAATCAAACTTGGCTATCGTTTGAGAGCAACCTATCGCTAAACACAAACCAATCCTTTTACACAGTCCATTGAAAGGAAGAAAACAAGGGTGGAAATTCATGTTCCTTTTACACAGACCTCCAAAACTCGAATAGGCCAATCTTACTTTTCCTCATTCTAGAGGTTGCAAGGGAAGAAAACAAGATTGGTTCTTTATGAAACCTGGTTCAAAGCAACGAACTCCGCTCTCTCCCGTGGGCACATTCCTATTATAGTAAACGGGGACTTTTCTCTTTATTCCTATGCGTGCTTTACTTGACTCCTCTGAATTCAGAACAATGACTTTTAGGCTATTTTTCCCCACCGGCAAGAACGAACTTCTATGTGTTAAGCAAAGAAGAACAGAAGATCTATTCCAGTAGTTAGGTACAATCTTGTACGGCCGGGGACCTACTTCGCGGGACCGCCTAAAAGGACCTGGTCCACACGCGGCGAAGTTTCTTTGGGCGGCGTTTTATCGATTGATATCTAAAGTGACTGGAATTCGAATCTTCTTATATAAGGAATTATCGATTATAAACTTCTTATATAAGGAATTATCGATTATAAACGAGGATGAAAGAAGTGAGGAATAAAAACCCGATGTTGTGTTCTCATGCCCGGTCGAAGTCCAAGGCCAACCCGGTCTGTTGCCAATGAGTTGTGAGGAAGTCCACCGTCAAGTGCGGGATGTGAGGCCACGTCAACTGTGTATGTTGCTGCGAAGGTCAACCAAGTCGAGGAATGGCGCTGCGGAAAAAAGAAAAGTCACTGAGGATTTGCCTTCGCGGATACCAATTGCTTGGATGGATGCGTTTGAAAGCCTCGAGATGACTTGCAGAAAAAAATGCTTTCTAGGTTTGTCTTGTGTCTCCGTAACAAATGGTCCATTTATTGATTGATGGGCGAACGACGGGAATTGAACCCGCGCATGGTGGATTCACAATCCACTGCCTTGATCCACTTGGCTACATCCGCCCCTACCCTCCCCGCCCTTCATTTTATTTTGTTTCACTGTCATAAAACCTATTAAACAACTCATTTACCTTTGTATCTTA